>NC_056749.1:343306479-343511479 GCF_019279795.1 Protopterus annectens
CCAAAACTTACACAGGCGTAAGAGACCACCAATCTAGAGCTTCCCTGTACTTAAACTGCATTGCCAGTAGCTCCATTCTTCACTGTGCATAGCAGTTGTTCCAAGGAGCTTGACAAATGCTACTTAAGCAGCAGGACCTGGGAAGAGAGCCTTCAAGCCAAACAGTTTACCCTCTAAAGCCAAGAGGACTAGAGTCATGAAAAGTTATGTACTCCTGAACAGGATCATTGTAAACACACTAGTACAATTCCAAGAACAGTTAAGTCAAATTATCAGGACCACTATTTTGCTTTCTCCAACTGAAAGTCTGGAAATTAACCCACAGTCATTCATAGCTACTCCATAACATGGGACAATTTACTGCACAACCCATTAACCAGTTTATGGCCATTTGAACCCTCTAGTTTCAAAGGGCCAATACAGCTAATCTGGAGCATGCCTATTGCAATAGAGGTGCTGTCTCCTCCAAGAGTTCCACTGTCTACTTTAGAACAGCTTTACTATCTGTACATTGGGGACTGTTGGCCATGGCATGACAGAACATTTACCTACAATACCCTGCACAGCAGTTAGAGGCTGATGAAAACTATCGGTGGGAATTGGGTTTTTAAAGGACCAGATGTGCACAGTTTAGTCATACCAGGATGGTCAAGTTGAATACAGTTTCTGCATCTTTGAGATAGTCTGCCTTGAGAGGATTATGCTCAAATTCCATTTTTGTTTAAATAAAGTAATGTACCAAGATTAGGGGCTGCATACTGCTTCGGGTGCTAGTCTTAAATGTCAAAAATCAGCATGACCTTAGACTACAGTTCAATTTATAACATATGACCAAGGGGAAACAGTTTATAACCCAAGTCTGGCTTGATTTAAATGTTAAAATGTCTTGGGATTATGCTCTAGTTTATGGGCAGCAAGAAAGATGGACCATCTGGCAGAGCTCCTTAGTTTGTTAATAGGGACTAATGGAGGAACCCTAGATTGTAGTAGAGCGATACAGACCAATACAAAACCAGTTCCGTAGAGTGTAATGCACACTAAGTTTGGAAAGGGGAGAGTCAAACAGTAATAGGAGCTTTTGAGGGGAGACCAGATACTGCAAGATATTTAGGTGTTATAGTATGCCTGCCTGGAATCTCCATTTTGGGAAGCAGGGGTGGAGTGAGATCACCTGCTCTATCAACTCATGGCTGACAACTGTTAAAGTTATGAATTATGTATACTGCTGCCATGACTAAAATGATCCATCTACAGCTGTATATCCATTATATTTGGAACTTCAGTGGATTAATTCACTACCCACTTTTGCTTTAACAGATTCAGGAGACCTCTGACCATCTCCTCCCTGGGAGGCAGTTGGGGGAAATCTACTTGCATGTATTGAGAATAAACCTAGGTTTGTATAAAATTACTTACAATACACCCTGCATTTAGCCTAGAGTATGCTTGACTGAGAAGATGCAAGCCCACATTACTTATTTGCTTTTCTCCAGCATTTTCACAACATGCAAGAACACGAGTCAAGAGAAAAGGTATCTAGTTGCAGGAAGTCATTCAATAGGCTGAACATTAAACACCTCCAGAGATGGTGTATATAGTATAGTAATTCAAAAACTAAGGATACAGGTGATTCTTCCTGCGAAAGCTGCCAGCCTAGCCAGATAGAATTATTTGTAAAATAAAGGCACAGGCAGGCACAGGCTGGTCTTAAATGGAAAAAACTGCTGTTAATTGTGGAACTGCAAAAAAGTCACAGTGCTCTCTACTGACCAAGTAAAAGCATTTTCTGACCCTTCGATCTAAAGTCAGCTCCAGCCCATCTAGGATGAAGACATTCTATTGTTTTAACCAAGAGTTAAACTGTTAAGATTTAAACATGCAAATGTATTTTTATTGCTCTGCTGCCTGACCAGCTGCAAGATAACACAAGACATTTAAGAATGTAAACGCAGTTAGCCAGGGAACCCAGGGAAGTGTGAAGAATTATGTAATGTGATTCAGAACTGCAATTTCAATTTAAAAGAGAACCAAAGATGAAGGATTTTTGTCTTGACCATCCAGCTCACAGCACTGTCTTGCCCTCATCTAAAATTTAGACTCATTTTAGAAATGGCTGGAAACTAGAAAGATTAGACTGATGATAGAACTTTACTACGGAATCATTTTTACACAATTCTCTGATCTCTTGACTAGCACTGTGTAGTAAATATTGTATTAAAACCTTTCAACTGTGGCCATTTTGTATAAGCTCTAGAGTACATTGCATATTTATAATGATTACTGTACCAAGTCACTCCAATAAGCCTTGAATGTTTAGTTATACTACCAATTGGACAATATTGCACAGCAATTGGATTGTATTTCATCTCAAGAGTCTTTATTTCCAAAGTGTGGAGGGTGTACTGTGCAGCTACCCTGCAAGTTGTAGCCCTGCAGTTTTGAGAAACCCAAAGATTAGCATCTGAACAGTATCAAGATGCTACTGCTTTCTCTCTTGCCACTGTCTGATGGGAGTGCCTGAAGAGCACTCAAATTAGCTTTCACCTAAACACGAATGTCTGAAGAGGTGTGCCCAATACATGATTTGGTACCAAGAGCAAAAAGGCATACCACTCAGTGTTAATAAGGACTGAAATCGGAGGGGGCTTGAAGCCAAACTAGCTTTTACTGGTAGCCATCTATCCCTAAACTGCATCATAAGTGTTGAAGCAGTCACCTTATTACAAGTCAAAGGCAGAAGTCACATGGCCCCAATTTTAGGCATAAACATGCATGAGGACAGTTTATCCTTCCTGAAATAAGCAGCTGCTGCTATAATCCATTATAGAATTGCCCACATATTCAGCAATCATGGGCCCATTTTAACAGGCTGATTAAAACTTAATGGGGGCACACTTACAAATAACTGTTACAGGGACAACACAGATGGTAATTGTGACAGCTCAGTGTTAATAGGTAGGTGTCCATCCTTTGAGAATGTTCAGCTGGAAAAAAGTTTGAGCTAGTAATGCATTTTCACACCATTCTCCAGGGAGATCCAGTTAACTTCTGAAGTCACTCTTTAGTGGAGACAAAGGAAGCAATGCTAAAGTCAAAAAGCATTGCTACAAAGAGCTCAACTACACATTCCATGTTGAATTGCATAAGAATTTGACAAGATTGTCACAATATTCATTTCATTGGTTAAAGCCATAGAGCCCCCCCCCCCCAATAAACTGCATATGGGGTCACATGCATCATGCAACAGTTCACCTGCAAATAAGTCTAGGCACTATTGTGCAAATTCAAGCTTTCTGAAGCTTCCTCCCAATGATTACCATTAACAGTTTTGACTACCAAGGTCATGCATTCAAGTATCACCCAATCTTGAAGCTCCTGTCAAGCCAAGGTCATTCTTGGTAGATATTTCCCTTTCTGGGAAGCCATATGGGTCTTGCCACAGCAGCAATTAGACACCAAAAAATGTACTCTTGCACTAGTTAATCTAGTGTTCCAGGGGAATCTGAAAAAGGAAAAGAAATGCCCAACAGGCCGATTACCATTCAAGCAATCTTACGGTCCCCTTCATGTCTACTTGTTGCAGGGAGATATCTTGGACAATATGGAAACTGAGGTGGTTCGTTTGGATGAATGGACCACACTGAAACCCCAAACTGCAGGGGGGATAAGTTTTTACACAAGTTTACTCTACAGCTCTTGCTACTTCAATAATCAGTTCTGGAGCATTTCCAAATTTGGAAAGCATCAGAAAAGGGAACCAATAGTCAGGATTTATGGTGCACATACATTCAAGCATCTAAGCAGTGGAGTTGACTCCATTGATAAAACCCTCCTCCATTAAGCACTTCTGGAAATCTTCAAGGCTACACACAGGAGCTAGGGGGACATCCAGCCATCTACTAGCTGCTACAAGTTAGTCAAAACTACATGCCCAACAGTGAACTGCTGACGTTTCCTAAATCTCAGGGCAGATGCATTTGAGACCATTTCAGGAACATTCTACAATTTGGTTTGATGCCTCGTCCAGTGGTGCCTATACTGCAAGATACCCAGTTAGAGCTATTCAGTGGACAGTGTACAAGTGGGGGACTCAAAAGGAACCCAACCTGACTAACCAAGTTAGTGGCCAACAGCTAGCATATGGTCCTAAAACATGCACCATATTTATCCATCACCTATCTTTACTTTTCCAACCTCAACCTAATGAGAAGATTTTTTTACCCATTTACAAGATACAATGTCAAGTCCTTAAACAGGATTTATGAACAGTCATGGCTTGCCTCCTTGTGTTGAATAGCCTTATTGCATGGATGGGCAGCCACTATGAGTCAGCACGTGCATACGTAATGCAGTAAAGTCTCTGCAATTGCTACACATCAAATGCCCCCCCCCCCCTTTAAGTGGGTGGACAGTCCTCATACCTCCTGTACTCCAAAAGCAAACCTGCAGCCTAGGTTCAGGTTAATTTTACATTCTACTACAGGTTACAAGCAATGTGTCTCACCCCCAGTGCCCCCCCATCTCTGAAGTCCCTTGTCCATTTTCTATACTGGGCAATAAATGGAAGAGATTCTGCCAAAGAGCCACAATTATGAATAAATTTGGTAGAAGGGCAGTGATTTACTACCCTTGCACAACATTACTGCTGTTGTGGCATAACATCTTCATACTTCTCTGGTATGTGAAAATTCATGCAGCTTAAAGTCTCTCTGCCAAGTTCAGGACTAGGTTTCCTGCAATGATCCAAACTCCTAAATCCATTGACCAAGAGAATTTTACAGTAGCCATCATGGTAATTCAACTTTAGCCTAAACCTCCAAATACAATTTAGAGGTGCTCTTACTACACCTGGAGTAAAGCACCATTGCAGTACCTTTGGTCTCAGTCAAGGTATACTTAACATGAACAGACCTCAATTCTATGCATAATGGGCCTTGTAGAGCACACTTTACAATTGAGGCACATTTCTAAATGCCAATTCTGCAATAAGCAATATATGTATGGAATGTAAAGAAATCAGTCACTAGATGGAAAAAAGTGGACTGGGTGGGATAAAGAGAGGAGCATGGGTTGGTTGATTATTCTAGGCAAAATATGGCTTAGAAACTTGCAGTATACAAGATATAGGCTCTACATTATTAGGTGAAAGTTGTCAAAGGACTGTGGAGCTGACAGCCTGCATTAGGCAACTGCAGACTGGCAAGGAGATAAAGTTATTGCATATGAAAACTTGAAACATGGGTCTTCACAGGGCAAGTCAGTATGGAGGAGTCAAGAAGCACACAACCAGATTAAAAGAAACTACTTGGAATTTGAAACCAATGTTAGAGATTAGCTGACTACAGGGTGTGGGGTGCAAGCAAGGCAGAAAGCCATAGAAATGGTGAAGGAAGCACTTTCCATGAGTGAGAGTGACAGGTACAGGAAGGACATGCAAAGACTGCTGCTAGGCAGCCATGTTTACAGTTTGAATGGCAGTGCAAGAGAGTCTACAGTGTCTGCAACAGACTGGTGCATGGCAGCTTAGCACCCCCCCCCATATTATACAAGGCCTCTGACCCCCCCATATTATAAAAGGCCTCTGACCCCCCCCCCCATATTATACAAGGCCTCTGTTCACATGGATTTGTTGCTCAAATACCATTCTTGCTTTCCCTTCCAAGATCTCCACTCTTCAACACTTTGCAGCTTCCTAAACTGCCTGTTAACTACATCTAAAGTGAAATGCAGATTCTGGGGCAGGGCATACCTCATTTCTGGAGCAAAACAAAAAAACAGTTTGGCATGGCAGCAGTTTGTCAACCAAGATTGACTTTACTGCAGTAGAGTAAAACTGGATGGTAAAAAACACACACTTGCTTCACTCCAAGACCACCCAAGGTAAAATAAAATCAGCTGAGCACTTTTGATCAATATAAAAGCTTCAGAACAGATGGCACTAAAAGAACTAGAACAAAAGCTCTTAATTCAATTAAAACAGGAATCTTTAGAGTGGTCCCCAATTTAACAAGCACTCCGTATTAATGACCTCATTGATGCCTGGAACACAGCCAGCCAGTTCAACTTGGTCATATAAGCAAGGATCTACAAAAACTAAATACAAAACTACATCAAATCACTGGCATACTTAGCAAGGGCATTAGTTAAGTCACTAATTGCTACCCGATATTTGTAGATCCTTATATAGGACTACAATGGTTTTACCCACTTAGTAATGTGCAATTTACATAGGTAGCTAAATGAACTATTCAAAATAGTTTTACTATGCAGTCTAATTCCAGTGTTGGACACTTTTGGACAAAATTAGAACCTACAGAGAAAGTAACATTTTTACATCAGTTTTGGATTTTCCAGAGGAAAATCAAGAGTACAGTTTGTATATCTCACTCCCACCATCTTAATCTCAAATTTGAGAGAGGATATCCAACAATTTATCTATTTGACATTGCCCCAAGACAGATAAATCTGTCCACGAACATATTAGGATGCATGCTTTTAAAAGCTAGACAATTGTTAGAGCAGCTTAACCAAGGTTAAGAAAGCTCTTCCTGACAATCTTATAATTCAGAACAAACTATACCTTGGTTAGTGTTTTTCGGATGTTAAACATGGATTCATAATGACCATGCTATTCCCTTTATCAACTTTTGTAAAGGGAATTTACTATTAAATGGAATTTAGGGCAAACCTTTAGATTACAAAATACCAGTTTTTTACTAGTGCCCAAAAATCCTGTTAACACAAATCTGAAAATACAAGTAGTCAGTGATGTAGGATTAAAACTGGGTTTCAATAAAAATCCTACAAATTAAAGATGCATTTTAAAGTAAGCCTCAAATCAGCAATATTACTTCTAGCAGATGGAGTGAATGAGAATTTTTGGAATTAAGCTGTTTAAAAGTTAACTGTGAAACACTCATTTACAAGTGGAGGCTACTTCTGTCATCTAGAAATAAACTAGATTTAATGCAAGTCTCCCTTTACAGGAGATGCAGATTTGGACCAGCACTACAGAATTGTACACCTTCCTTGATATTAATTTTAATAGTGGAGGTTAAATTTGAGTGGTGTTGGGACAGTTTAGATCTCCATATTTCTATGGATATCCAGACCAAAGCTCTAACACTATTCATTATGAAGACAATTTAAGAGCATGCATCCTTATTTTATCAAATTAGGTTTCTGTACACATTATCCATCTTGGGTTATTAGTAATTATCTTAATGAAATGGTGTCCAATAGACAAGTTTACCAGTACAAGATATCCAGTAGTTTAGGATGTTGGGGTGAGGTATGTGGGTAAAACTGTTCCAACCCTATATAAAAGTGATCCATTTACATTAGGTAGCAATTATGGTGATTTCACCAATTCCTAGCCAAGCTAGCTGGGGATTGCTTTAACTTTGTATTTAGATCCTTGCTCATTCGATCGCTTAAGGGCAGACTGTCCCAGCACTCCATATTAAAAGCTTGCTGAAAACTAGTTAGGGAACACCCTATATAAAACATAAAACAAGGGGATTGTTTTTGTATGGTGTCATCTACTCTAAAGTTCTTAGAAATGAAGAACATAGCCTTGGGTAGTCTTTTGCAGTGTAACCAAAAGTTTGTTTTCAGTGCTTTGCCCATGGCAATTTTCAACTGTTAAACTGGATGGTGACAGGCCAAGGGAGTTCCAGGTTAGGATCACTGTTCATATCCCAATATCCATTTATCTTAACCTTCAACTCAAGCTTTTAGTCAAGTTTAAGTAAAACCCATAAGCATTTATATTTTGGTCTCCAAACACAGCCTCTCAAGTTTATTTACTCCCAATGTGAAGCCAAGGCTTCAGCTTATGAGGAAAAAAAAAAGCTGTGCTTTGGGAAAAGGTTGAACTACAGTTAATACACCTCTTGATCCCCACTTAAGAGGGACTAGATTGTTGCCATCCTACTGCAATGCATTCCCAGGTCTCTTCAAAGAGGAGACCAACTATAGTGGCACAGCCCCCCCCCCACCACCGCCACCACAACAATCCTCCCCATCAAGACAGAAGGGTCATATTATAGTGGCAAGTAAAATCCAACAATAGTTGGAACAATTCCAAGGGCAACACTGCCATGTTTATGCTCCACTACCAGTATCCATGCAACTGCTTAAATATCAAGCACCTTCTAGTAGTACTGGTGCCCTGGCTGCAGGCACAGATGGGAACTGTGACCCAGCCACCTGGGATTAACTGTCCACTTCCTGAAGGAGGCAGCACTCAGGACTGAAAGGACATTGACTACTACTCTCCCAAGGGGTGGGGAGGGGTTACATGCACCCAAGACAATGCCATTTCCACGATGAAGGGCAAGGTTGCTTGCACCCATTACAGAAAAGAATAGTCTGCAATCACACTGAATGGCCCTCCAGTGCTTTGGTGTGCCCCAAGTACAAGGTTTGAGCAGAAAAATCTTAAGTCACCACAATGCAAGGCAACATCTAGCCCACTCATGGGTAGGCAGAATGGGGGGGGGGGGGTCAAAGACAGAATTTCACCACTTCATCTACATAGCTTTCCAAGTGTTACACAATGGCAGCATGCCCTCCACTTTCCAAAACAATGGATTTATCTCCCTTGTTAAAACCTTCACTCTACAATTTTGTCTAATGGAGAGCATCTCCCCCCTACCCATGTGAGGGACTCCAGTTGACAGGAGTAATTATGGGCCTAACTGTAAATAAGCACAACTTAATGGCTACAAGTTTATGATACAATGGAATGACATCGTTACCCAAACAGAAGGGCCTTTATTTTCACCATTTACATTTTCCTACCCTTGCAAGGATAACCTAGAACATGATCAGGTGGTAGAAAGGCCTGTATGAACAAAGCAATGGTTCACAGATGCAAACTGGCTTTCGTTTCAGCCTGCTGCATCAGTAAAGGTACTGTAGGGTTCTGTCCCATTATTCTACAGAGACCCTTCTACTGAAGAGATATGGGAAAGCTAAAAACAAAATTTTGCAATTCAGATCTGCTGAAATACTGTGATTAAACAGTGCCAATTTTAGTGATAAGCTATAGAGCCAAGGAGGCATTAAAAAGTGAACTGTTCATTTTAATCCTCCATTATGCAGCAGATGGACAACCAATATGCATCTCCTCCAGTCATTTTATGATAGCCCAATACTTTCCAACACTTGCATAAGAGGGTGGACATCCTGGGCTGCCAGCCAAATACCATCCAGGACATAATTCAACTGGTGGTTTTACTTCCCCTGGTTCCTTTTGAAGGAATCTTGCTTTGCAAAAGCAAGAAATACTGGACATCCTGTCACAAGCCACCTTCACAATTTGAATCCCAAGCATTCATTCACAAATGCAGTTCACTCCTGGTATGTTCAAGACATATGTGCAAGTAAAGACAGTTGAAGACTTGGAATAATTAAAAGCTGGTCACATTGCAAGACAGCCCCAACAATTAGTGCAAGTGTTAAGAGCATGTTCTTTGCTAAATTTTAGGCAAAAGTCACTTGTTCCTTTGCCCTTATACCCCCAGCATTTTAAACTGCAGACTAGCAGGGCCAGAGTTCCTACTCCATTAGGAGAAGGTTTACTACATGGCACCTTCCAGAGTCAAAGCAAATTGAACAAATTAGAGTCCCATCAAAAGTTTAAGGGTAAAGCCCACCACCAACACACCTTTAGGGCAAATATAGGAGGTAGCAAATACTTATGAAGCATTAGAAGTAAAGACATGGATACAGTCAGCAGCAGAGAACAAAACTGGGTAAATATAGTTTACACTACCACAAGTATGTGCCTCATTTCTAATAGTAAATGTGTGGTGCATCACTACCTATTCCTACTTTTATTAAGTGCAATGCTAAATTCAGCTGATCAAGTCTACAGAAGTATCAAGCACCCCTATAGAACTTTAGCAGCCAACATCCCCAAGTATTACTTTCAGGAGTTTTTGGTCCTACAGATTTCAGGATAGAAACTGTAGTAAAGCCCATCCACCACGACAAGGTAACTCCCAAGGACGGGTAAACAACCACAGAGTTCCGTTTTTTTATATAAACTACAATTTACATTTGTTCAGCAAGTTTACCAGACCACATTACACAAGCATTTGTAACACCTACATACATTCTAAATTTTCACATTCAAATTTTACACAAGTTCACAATATACATTTTATGTGCAAAAAGAATGACTGCCGCAAAGCAGAGTTTTTTTATGCAGCTGTTCAGTTCAGAAGTCACATTTTTAGATTTATTCAGTTCAGATGATTTGCATGGATTTTCTTACTAAGAGCAGTTGGTTGCTACAGTATTGCTATCTGCATAATTATTAGACTTCCAGAAAGCAGGTCCTTTTAATCCAGTTACATACCCCCTTCTCCATTTTTAGCAAGACTTTGTTGCAACATGGATAAAGACAAACACTTCACTACCATACCCAGATTACACTAGCTAGTGAGGTCCTTTCTACTTACACAATTAAGCTCGAAGGTATGCGTCCTACCTCACCTCTCCCATTTTCACATTAAGGGTATAAAGTTGCCTATAGTAATTTGCGAAGCTGTATCATCCAGTTTCAGCAATTTCTTTTAACAAATCTGCTTAGAGATACCATCCACAGGATAATCCTATCCTGTAGAACTTGCCCTGTAATGGTAACATTGCCATTACTAGACTCCCTGGTAATGTGGTGGTCCATTCCCCTCAAGATCCTGGCAATTTTCCACCTGCATGGCACTTCACATTACATCTGCCTCATTGCTAGCATACAAGGAAAACTACAAGTTTGTGCAAGAAAAAATATGCTGCAATATCGATTTAGCCTGCCTCTAGAAGCTGTGCCATGAGTGAAATGTAGTATATATATATATATATATATATATATATATATATATATATATATATATATATATATATATATATGTCTTTCAAGAGGTTAAGGATACTTTATATGTAGTTTGGTTATGAAATACAAGTAAAAGCAGCCCAAACAGCAGTTGCATTGAGTGTAGCACACCTCATGAACATTAGTCAGCACACTGCATGCTACACAAGCCTAGCTTGCTCTACCAATTGCATAACATTAAGGGCACAGAACAGTGACATTTACCAAAAGTGAACGAATTCTTCACATCTACCATGCAACAAAAAAATAATTGCCCTACCTCTGACCTTGCTTCTCCTGACTTGACTCCACGTGCCTTGTTGCTATTCATCCCTGGGTCCTTGGCTTCGATCCTGGGGTTCGATTTCCATTTGTTTTATAACAAGACATCCAGTATCCAAGTTAATAACCAAGCCCTGCTGTCCATCACTATACAACTCTTACAATATACTGCACATTTACTACAATCAGGAAAAGCAGCGATAAGCAAACTGTCCAAAATATAACAATCGTGTTCCAAACAGTAATTGCTCAATACCATAAATAGCAATCTCATGGGTATTGGTGCTTTTAAGAAGGTAAGCAGGAATTCAAAGAACTTAAGTTACAGCAATGCAAGAGTTTGCCAGAGACTATTTGCATGTTGTCAAGCTTGCCTGAGAAAGATTTAACGACTAAAAGCAGAAGTCTAATCATGTCTGAAGACAGCGGACTTGCAATACTTGGCTTAAAACAGATTTGTCAACCTATTTGCAGTACAGACTCATCTAGACAGTAATTGATTTGATAATGCAGCAGTAACACTTAAGTAACCTCAGGCTCAAGCATTACTGACCTGCAGTAGTTTTGAGCCGTTAAGTGATCTGCAACTGAAGCTTTACCATGTAGCTAGCATAACTTCCAACTCAGACTGCCACCCAAACATTTTAACACCTTAGTGGCACAGAAAACCTTTCACTATAACCACCAATTTGCTTACATTAAACCCTAGTTCAGCTCACAGTAACCAACTTGCAGTAACTAGCTTTACCTACCCTACCATTCAAAAGGCAAATTAGAGTGAGGCTCTACATGTTGGCAGTTAACACAAACAGCAATGCACACTAAATCCAAAACTGGAAAATAATTTGCTTACCTTTTTGAAGAATCTTCAACCCCAGAATTCTTTAAGCCTGTAGAAAAGATGCACAACTTTGTTTCCTAACCTACTCAAACCAGAACAGTTTGGCTTATACCTTCTGCTTACTGTTAACTCAATATATGCAAGTTCTTACCTTTGGTGATCTTCAATTCTGGGGTCATGTGCAATCTTGGGGTCATTTGCTTTCCAAACGATCATTTATGCTTCACCCACAGAGGGCACAAAACGTTTAAAATGCTTACTGTATCCATATAAAGCTAGCAATTGCATCAGCTGCTGACCTGAGAGTTTGCCATTTAAAATAAAACTAGAAAGTTTTGCAAAGCCAGACATCACTAATTGCCAACAACTAGCAACCATAACCTAAAAACTACCACCACTGGAAGCTTCTACAGCAAAGTCAACTACCCAAAGCACGAGACGTTTCATGGCTGTAAATATGCTGTCAACTATTTATCTGTCATTAAAGCTGGGCAAATCACTTTCTGCAGATACAGCTTGTTTCTACAGGGACTTATGCAAGAGTAAACTTTTTTTGCATTCATTAAATAAGCTACACAGAAAAATGTATAGTGATGGATCATTGCTATGCATTTATCAGTTCAAAAGAAACTGCTTACCTTTTGACGTCTTCAACCCCAGGATCCTTTTGGCTTGTAGGCTTTAGAGTTGGAGCAGAACCTGCATAAATGAAAATTAAGTGATCAGGTGGGATATAATGCATCTGGTACTGCAACTAGAGGCAAATTCAGAGATTTTTAATAATTCATCTTTACATGTGGTCTAGCATAAGCTTATGTCAAGAAATTATATGACATTCCATATGCTAGAATAATGTGTACCTGTTAGAACAGAATGCCCTCTAGAATACAGCTTCAAGACTGCAAATGTGACAAGCCCAGACCTTGAACGTTTTGTAGCTGAAAGTAGCCCATCCTAGCATTTCACCAGTGTAAATGCCCAAGCAGACGGGGATTACTATGCATGGATTAGAGTAGTCAGAATAAGGCAAGGTTTTCCACAAACAAACCCACAATTCATGTATTGCGAGTACAAAACTCAAATACAACTGTTACTCAAAAGCCAACAAGCCAGCCTTCATATACCCAGCAACTACAGGGGCTCTTTTAAACCCTAAAAAAGGGGTCATATACCGAGACTTGATGGAAATGGACTAGCTCAACATCTAGCTTATGCAACACTATGTTCAGATAGGTTAAGGAGGGTGTGAACTGCCAGGCTCAGTGTAAACTAAATCCTTTATACAGAGGACCGAACCAGAGTCAGACGGGAATGGGATGACTCCCCAACCATGAGAACTTTCAGCCCAGACATTCTTGTTGACAGAGCAATGTGCAAGTCTTACAAGCTTGGAATAATTTTAGACAAAAACAGGAGCAACCCATCTTCTACATGGCCAAATATACAAAACCCCTTAGAAACAGGGCAAGCAGAGAACTTAGAAGGGCATAGGAATAACATGCACAAAATGTTTACTCTGGCTGTGCAGTCCCATGCAGGGGTCCAGGTTCCTGGCTTGACACCAACTAGCTTGTCCTCTTGCTTGGGTACAAGTTACAAACAATCTTCCTCAGCCTGAGGTAATTATCCCTGTCCATTTTCAAAGGAAAAAAATAACTTGCCTGTGCCATGAGGCATCACTACAATCAAGGAGCCCTGACAAGAAGTGAAAAATAAACATATTGGGAACATTTTATGGGAATGAAAAGACATCCATTTCCAGGACTGTGTGCAAGGAGTCCTGATCAGATTTACTTGGCCATCTCCACAGACGCAAGTCCCCCACATATGGATCAAATTCTGAAAAGCCCTGGTGCAGCTTCCATTTGAGGAATCTCCTGGTCCTCCTTTGCAGGGAATAAAAGCTTTTTGCAGACAGATTGAAGACTGGAGTGAGATTATACAGAGTCACTAGATCCCAGCCTATTTCAGGCAGTCTGGATATAGGGTATGATTTAGTTCCCCACCAGTCTTTATACCACACCACTTTGTTGGGGTCTGCAGTTACTACCAGTGGACCTGGAGTGCAAAGATAAAAGACTTAAGACCATACGAATTGTCAGACATGTGCTTTTCTGGTTTGTTCCACAAACCTTAGACTCACCCATATGGAACATCTCCAAGCAAAGTTGGATGCATCTATGGTTAGACAGTAGGAGCTGGAATGAAAAGGAAAAAGGGAAGCCAGGACTGAAATTCACCTCAACCCCCTTTCATAAGGCTTCGAAATGGAAAGCCTAAAGGGACATTTGTCTGAATGCCCTGCAACTTGCAATGAGGAAAATCCAATCAGTTGGGACCAACGTAAAACATCCAAACCTTAAATATAAAAAGCATCTCAAGTCGCTAGAAAACAGCAGTGAAGTGAACTTGTAAACAAGGTCTTGGACAAGCCTCCAGATTCCTTGTATCACCAGGATTCTTTAGTGGAAGCATCATTCTATTTAAGGAAACAGGACATGACCAAGGATAGAAGAGGAGGTTTCAGTGCATTGATTTCCCTTGGAAATGAATCCTGCCAGTTGATTCTTACTAAAAGAATAAGAATTTAGTGCCACATAGGAAAGACCTAAACAATCTGGTAACTTTACCAGATTGTTGCGAGAACATGTGAGGTAGGTCCTTAGTTTGCAGAATCCCCTTTCCACTAAACCTTCCTGCCATTGCCTTGCTGGGAATGGTATTCCATTCCTTGAAAGAACTTCAACTAGAAGAGAAGTTCTGCATATTGTGAAGAGCTAACAGACACAGGTGCACTTCATTTCCTTTCCCTTCTCCTTACATGACTGTCACAGCTGTAGTTTTACTGCCCTATTTCATGAAGTTAAAACAGAACTTGTCTTGCCATTATAAGAAGCCAGTGTCATGATATTTAACAAGCACAGTTCCCTACATCATTTACGAAAAAAGTAGGGTAAACTGCTAAATAGCTGTATCATACTCACATCTCCCATCTGGCTAGCATAGTCTGCATCCTACTTACAAGCTACGGACTCAAGTAGGGATTTCCTTGTACCACATTTCCCCCATTCACTGGCATAGCCAGCCTTAGGCATAGGCCAACTAGGTAGTAGCCCAAGGTGCCACTCTAGCAGAGGTGCTTTTCCAGTAATCTGAGTCATGTACTTGGACCAGGTTGGGGGCACTGGGTAGTGTGATGGGGTGCTGTGGAGACCTTTTGGAAGGGCACCAGTTGACCAAAGGCCATCCCTGTTCCCAGGACTTTATCCTGAAGCCTTGGACCTCCACTTGCCATGACTTTTCACACCCAGCATTATGCAGATCTTAAGTCTTGCCATACATCCCTGCCAGTGGATCATCTCCATTTAAAGCACCATGCACAACAAGATTACCCTTTCGGCCACATTCATTACAGAATAGTGACCCAAAACACAATTTATTTTGTGGGGCCACCAACACTAGCCAATATTCTGTTCACACCCCCCACCCCCAATCTGACTACTATACTGTAGTACATCAAAGTAACCTAGACCACATTTGCTTCTTACTTTTTAAATCTCTTGCTAGGGAGGTATCACACACAGCATGGCTTTATCATCCATACCACATCACTCCACAGCTCCAGTACTTATGCAAGTTAATTTATCCATCCCCTTAAATATAACAAGTCAATTTATCCACTACTATTTTTTTAGACAGATAAATATTTTAAATTTGAGATTACTTTAAGTATACTGGCCAAAGTTTAATACGTGGCAACTTCTTAATGTCACTCTTAACTGCTTTTGAAGTTAGTGCACATTCTATGGCGAATACAAGGATGAACTCAATATTTATTTATTTTTATTTCACATTTGTTAACCGGGAAATTCAAATGGACGGAGGTCCATTTTCAGCGGAAGCCCGGGGAGAAGCTCCAAAAACACAGAATACATGGCAACTACACGGAACATTGATTTGATTTCATGAGAGCTTTCATTTGCATACACAAAAAGGAAATAAAACAGTGGAATAAATTTCTCACTATAAGGCAGCGAGAGTTGCGGAGCACAGCACTACCACCCTACCCCCCCCCCCCCCCCCCAAATCCCTTTATTATAGAAGGAAAGGCCACTTCCCTTATTACAGGGCCAAAGAATAGCGATAGTTTCTCACTAAACTAATTTTTCAGCTATAAGACTTTATAGAAAGTGGTTTCTCGTTTGAGCTCAAAGCATGAAAAAGGTCACTAAAAATTGCAACACGCATGTAAGAGGAAAAACAAAAAACCTATACAAATACAAAAGCCACAAAGTCGGAAAAGGAAAGACCAGTACCCCCAACTAAAATGTTAACAGTTTGCAGCTCTTCATTTAAAATAACTATATTCAGTGTTTAAACATATGAAAGCTACTCACGAGAAGAGTCTGGAATGTTAAAATACAATACTGAAGTATACGCACTAGAAAACCAAATTAACATGCACCATAAATCAAAAAAATATTACGAAGTACTCATTCTACAGTACAGCTTAAAAAATTTACGAGCCGACCTGTAACATTACCTTTCCTTTGCATTTTTTGTACACTTAAGTCCTTCTGCATCCATCTTATATAATAAGAGCGAAAAGCGGTTTGTTATTTGGCCGTGTATCTAGATCACCTGCGAGGCACAACTAATAGACCAAGTTAAATCAGAAACCAGATTACTCTAGTAATGATAATTACAACGCTTCTCTAGGACCGTGAACGCTTGGGTAGCGTGTGTTAGTATCTTCAGCCTTGCAACTGAGCCTTAGAAACGTTGTAACGTGTTAGCCTCTTTAAGTTGTAGTAAAGCGTCCGAAATTGTAGCAGTTGTTTGAACAACTATCTTTTCCACCACATTATTGGGAATGAACTGCTTGGTACATAGCTGCGTTTTCTAAGCATACTTACATATTTTTTTTTAATATTATCTCCAAACAACTGGTAATCCAGCACAAACTGTAAGCAGAAAAAGTTTCTAATGAACACTTATTCTGGTATAGGATCCACAGCTCTCAACCTATAACCGCAAGAAATCAGGGGAAAGCAGAAAAATAACGTCGGGATTTTGTGTCTTTCGGCTTTTTAAGGTTAGGGAGCGCCACAGAGGAGCTCCGGCCCGCTAATGATTGGTAGTAGATTTTTACGTGCTGGCTTGCCGGGCCTAACGAACAACCTTTAACGATGGAACGCCCATTCACGCATGTCGCTACATAGAAGACGCTCTAACTGAGAATCGAACGCTCAACGTCTAACTGTGAGGCGACAACGCTACCGCAGCACCACCATAGCATTCAGAAAAAAATAACGTGGGGATAAAGGACCACAATCAGGCTAGAATAACTGGTTTTCTATTAGCATATCTTTTCTGAAGGATATGGAATTTGAAACTCAAATGCCTGTCATTATTTAAAATCCACAAATTTTATAAGGTACAGACCAAAAACATGAGGCAAAATCTGGATATTCTACGAAATTCTTGACAGTTGAGAGGTTTATGTATATCTCAACAAAAATCCAGCACTGGATTACTCACACAACCTCCTTTCCATAAATATGATCATACTTCCAATAACAGCGCAGGATTTCAAAACTTGTTGGAAAACTACTGATTTCCCAGCCAGCAACCATCATTTCTATTAGTATTATTTTCCCTTTCCTGTTTGCTGTACCATACCTAGCCTTCAACAAACATACTAATACCAGATCTAGACCACAGTCAACCTACTACAGCAGGCTTGCACCTTCTTTTTTTCTACCACTTGCAAGGTTCTTGAGAAATTCCCTGCTATAAAATTTGCAATCCATGCCTTAGGTGTGCTGCTCCTAAACTCTAGCACATAGTACCCAGATGCTATCTGATAAGCGATAGGACACCTGCCTTAGATGTGCTGTTCCCTAACTTTAGCACATAGTACCTGGACACTATCTGATAAGGGATAGGACACCTGCCTGAGCTGTGCTGTTCCCTAACTTTAGGACATAATACCCAGACCCTATCTGATAAGGGATAGGACACCTGCCTTAGGTGTGCTGTTCTCTAACTCTAGCACATAGTACCCGGACACTATCTGATAAGGGATAGGACACCTGCCTTACGTGTGCTGTTCCCTAACTTTAGGACATAATACCCAGACCCTATCTGATAAGGGATAGGACACCTGCCTTAGGTGTGCTGTTCCCTAACTCTAGCACATAGTACTCAGACACTATCTGATAAGGGATAGGACACCTGACTTAGGTGTGCTGCTCCCAAACTCTGGCACATAGTACCCATACACTATCTGATAAGGGATAGGACACCTGCCTTAGATGTGCTGTTCCCTAACTCTAGCACATAGTACCTGGACACTATCTGATAAGGGATAGGACACCTGCTTTAGGTGTGCTGTTCCCTAACTCTAGCACATAGTACCCGGACACTATCTGATAAGGGATAGGACACCTGCCTTAGGTGTGCTGCTCCCAAACGCTGGCACATAGTACCCAGACACTATCTGATAAGGGATAGGACACCTGCCTTAGGTGTGCTGTTCCCGAACTCTAGCACATAGTACCCAGACACTATCTGATAAGGGATAGGACACCTGCCTTAGGTGTGCTGTTCCCAAACTCTAGCACATAGTACCCAGACACTATCTGATAAGGGATAGGACACCTGCCTTAGGTGTGCTGTTCCCTAACTTTAGGACATAATACCCAGACCCGACCTGCCTTAGGTGTGTTGTTCTCTAACTTTAGCATATAGTACCCACACACAATCTGATATAAGGCATTATCATCCATGAGGGATAGGATACCTGCCTTAGGTGTGCTGTTCCCTAACTCTAGCACATCGTACCCAGATACTATCTGATAAGGGATAGGACACGTGCCTTAGGTGTGCTGTTCCCTAACTTTAGGACATAATACCCAGACCCTATCTGATAAGGGCTAGAACAACTGCCTTAGGTGTGCTGTTCCCTAACTTTAGCATATAGTACCCACACACAATCTGGTATAAGGCATTATCACCCATGAGGGATAGGATACCTGCCTTAGGTGTGCTGTTCCCTAACTCTAGCACATCGTACCCAGATACTATCTGATATAAGGCACTATCACTGATAAGGGATAGGACACCTGCCTTAGGTGTGCTGCTCTCTAGCAGTAGCGTGTACTGCACTGGTACTGTATGATATACTGTAACACTAGAACTGATAGGCAGGAGATGCAAGTCTTGGTGTTCTGGAAGATACAGTTATAAGGAAAACAGCTCTGTACTCCTCTCTAACAGTAACTTATCATGGTCTGGTAGTGTATTATAACAGAAATGTCACCAGTGAAGGGGACAGTATCTGTATCACAGGTGTACTCCTGTCTATCCTTTGTCATCGGAAATGTGACTTAGAAGGGTATGGTACCTCTAACATAACTATACTGTTAATAAATAGTAAATAGTCATGTTCTGGTATCATATAGCATCAGGGATGTCACTGATGAAGGCCATGGCATTTCTAATATAGGTGCACAGGTACCTAACAGTAAGTAGTTATGTTCTGGTATCATCTGGTATGTCAAATGTCACTGATGAAGGGCATGACATCTCTAACATAAGTGCATAGGTCCTAACAGTGAGTCATCATGTTCTGGTACCATCTGGTATCAGGATGTCACTGATGAAGGGCACGACATCTCTAACACAGGTGTGTGTGTACCTAACAGTAAGTCCTGTTCTGTTACTATCTACCATTTAGCATGAGGATGTCTCTAATGAAGGGCATATCCTGTCTAACATAACCTGCATTTGCACAGGTGCCTAACAGCGAGTCATATTCTGGTAACATCTAGCATCTGGAATGTCACTGATGAAGGATATAACTTGTCTAACATCTCTTATAGGTTCATAAGTTCATAGGAGGTCACAAGGCTAATGGCCCTAGGGCCTTTATAAGTCTAGCCATGTTATACCATGTTCCATAATTGACTTTGGTTCAATGGTCATTTGCAGAGTGAGTCTATGATTAACACCGACTACCCATGTCCATGAGGGACATAGGTGCCACCTCTGGGGTGAATTTACAGTCTCCCATCCAGTTGTCTAGGTTGTGTTTGAATAGGGTCATTGAGGAGCTCTGCTTCACATGAATTGGGAGTTTATTCCAGAGGAGCAGCAAACTCTGGAAAATGTATCTGTCTCTAAAGCATGTTTTACATGTGTGTGTGTGTGTGTGTGTGTGTGTGTGTGTGTGTGTGTGTGTGTGTGTATAAATATATATATATATATATATATATATATATATATATATATTAACATAGATGTACTCCTTTCTAGCAGTAATTTGTCATGCTATGATACCATATGACATCAGGCATGTCAGAAATGAAGGGCAGGTGTTTCTAACATAGGTGTACTGTATAACTATCTAACAATTGTCTCTAACATAGGTGTACTATCTAACTATCTAACAAGTGTCTCTAACATAGGTGTACTATGTAACTATTTAACAGCAAGTCATCATACTCTGGTACTATCTGCCATTAGAAATGAAACCACTACAGGCCATGGGAGTTCTAACACTGGTATACTCACTCCTATCTAAACACAGCTTGTCATGCTGTTGTATCATCTGGTGACCGGAATGTTACTGACAAAGTAACAGTACCACTAACAGGTGTTCTGTAATCCACCAGTAACTCATTATGATTTGGTATCATTTGCATCAAAATATCACAGCTGCAGATCACTTTATTACTAATGTAGGTATACTATATCACATTATTACTAATGTAGGTATACTATATCATGTTCTTACTGTTGTTGTTCGGCTTTTCCCGGTTAGGGGTCGCCAAAGGGGAACTCCAGTCTGCTAATGATTGGCAGTAGATTTTCACAAACGCCGAGGTGCCAGCTCGATGTTCAACCTTCCACGAAGGCACGCCCATTTACGCATGTCTTTCGAACGCCCACCCAACCGCAGGGAGGACATACAGACTCCACACAGAAGGCACTCCCCACACTCCAGCTGAGAATCGAATGGGAGAACCTCTTGCTGTGAGGCAACAATGCTACCGCTGCACCACAGCGGCATCTATATCATGTTCTTACTAATGTAGGTATACTATATGATAGTATCTTGTTATGTCCTTATACCATATGGCATCAGGAATGTCTCTGATGAAAAGGACAATATCTTTGACATAGCTGTACTGCTGTCTACCAGTAAATTATTATGCCCTGATTTCTCCAAGTCTCTTTTTGGGTTTCTAATACAATGACAAGAATGGACACCAGTCTTGATTCAGGGTATGATTACAGTTTATGAAATTAGTATTGTTTCAGTTTGATGTTAGCCAAAACTGCTCTTCTCAGCAATCACAATGTGCCCAGAATTGCCTCCTCCTGTAATTCATGCAGGTATTGGTAGCATATCTATGAATGTAAAGTATTTGTACTTAGAACCATTGCTCCTACTACTATTGGAACTGTCTGTGCATCTTTCTTCCACATTGCTCTTATTTCCGCCTGCAAATCCTGGTATTTTATGACTTTTCTCTCTCCATATGTCAGACACTGTAGTCACTGGGTGTAACGATACACTATTGTCTTCTGTCTTCTTTTCGTTGATTACAATATCTGGTTTTCTCACTTGTCTTCTTTCTTCTTTTCATTGATTACAATATCTGTTTTTTTCACATCTACTTTTTGAGCTGTTTCTAATGGGTAATCCCATGTGATATAAACTTCATCATTCTCTATAATCCATGTTTCCAATCCTTGTCGGCTATTTCGATGCTGTAGTGTTTGCGCAATCCCTAATGCAACAGTCTTGTGACATTATTGTGCCTTTCACTATATCGGCCCTCAGTCATGAGTGTATCACACTCAGCAACAACATGTAGGAAGTGTTTCCTGTTCTTTTTAGCAATACCATGCCATTCATTGGCAACTTTGCTGATGTCCTATGGAACATCTCTGCTAGTGATGTCCTGTTATGTTTTGGAAGCATCTGCAATCAGAAATATCATTGCTTAGGGACAGAGTATCTCTCGTGTGTATGCTGTTCCCCAACAGTAGTTAATATTGTTTTGGCATCTCGCATAAGGCAGTGTTACTGATGAGGATAAGGAGTAGGGCATCACTTACGTCCATTATGACATCAGGAATATTACCAATGAATGACATAGGTCCTAACAGTAAAGCATCATGCAGTCTTAGCACATGACATCAGGAATATCACTAATGCAAGGCACTATCCCTCTAAGATTCATAGGTTCATAGGTTAGTACTAGGCTAACTGCCCTTGCGAGTCATTGTAAGCCTAGCCAATTTTCCCTTGTGAAACTCAAACCCTGCACCTTGTGTTTGTAAGGCAAACACCTTAACCATTAGGCCGCCCTCCCAACCCAAAAAGAGAGGTGTTTTGCTATCTGCTAGTAACTCATCATGCTTTGCTACTATATGGCATCAAGATTATCACTGATGAAGAACATGGCATGTCTAAGATAGACTTACTGCTATCCAAGAGTAACTCATTGTGCTCTGGTACCATACGGTGTTAGAAATGTCACCAGTGGAGAGCAAGGTATCTCTAAGATAGGTGTATTCCTGTCTAACAGTAATTTGTCATGCTCTGGTATCATATGGTATCAGGAATGTCAAAGGTAAAGGGGACAGTATTGCTAATGTAGATCCTGTTAGTAACTTATCATACTCTGATACCATATGGCATCAGGAATAGTACCAGGGAAGGGCATGGTATCTCTTGCTTCCTTGCTCACCCTTTTACAAGTCATAATTGACTTCTAGAGTGACCTCAGGGACAGCCATCATTGCCTGCAGAGTTTTCAAGGAAAAGGGGGAAAAGGAAGTAGGTCCCCTAGTATTTTTCTGTATGACACATGCATGCACTCAGACCTCTGGGCAGTTTAGAGTCCGCAATCCACCTAACAGCATGCCTTTGGAATATGGAAGTAAACTAGATCACCTGATGTAAACCCATGTGAACACAAGGAGGACATGTAGACTCTGCACAAAAGGTTCCATACCCAAGAAATGAAACACTGGTATATTCTTAAACAGCAGTAACTTGTCATGTGTTGGTAGCATCTGCCATGAGAAATATCATTGCATAGGAGCAAGAGTATCTCGTATTTGTGTGCTGCTCCCTAACAGTAGTAAGTAGTCTGGGCATCTTGCATAAAGCAGTGTCACTGATGAAGGGCAGGGCATCACTAACATAAGTATATTGCTACCTAAAACTTGACATGTAATGCTATGGCACCATATGACATAGTCTAGCATCAATAACATGGCTTTGATAGCTTTCTCATATGTGTGTGCTGAATATAACAGTATAATACACTGAACTGGCATCATAATAATGGAATAGATATCTCTCCCCCCCAAAAGGAGAGATATCTATTCCAGAGGATTGTAGCCCCCCAAACATCTCCAACGCCCAGGTGAGAACTGCCCTCACTAAGGCAAAAAACACAGCATCCATGGGACCGGATGGTGTCCCCGGCTGTGTGCTTCATGAACTCAACGAGGAATTAAACCCACAGTTAGGACAGCTGTTTAATCTTAGCCTCACCTCAGGATACGTACCCAAGGAGTGGCGTACGGCGACTGTGGTCCCACTTCATAAGGGCGGTGCCTCCACAGACCCTGGAAATTACCGCCCCATTAGCTTGACAAGCCTTATCTGCAAAGCCATGGAGAGGATCATAATGGAACTCATAAATAAAGACATAGGGAACTTGCAGACTTTGGATCCAACCCAGTTTGGCTTTGTCAAAGGCAGATCCTGCCTCTTACACTTGGTTGACTTTTCGAGACAGTCACCAAGGCCATTGATGAGGAAAGGCAGTCCATACAGCCTACCTCGACCTGGCAAAGGCCTTCGACACAATACCCCACTCAGGTATCATCGAAAAACTCATCAGCTTGAATGTAAACCCATACATCACAAGATGGGTTGCAAACTGGCTAAGCGACAGAACCCACAGGGTCAGAGTTGCTGGAGCCATGTCAGACTCAAAGCCTGTCACAAGTGGTGTCCCACAGGGCTCAGTCCTGGGTCCACTCTTGTTCGGCATCTACTTTTCTGAAGTACAAGCAAACACAGGAGGGTTATGGCTGACAAAGTTTGCAGATGACTGCAAACTGGGCCATAGTCGAAAACACATCTGAGACAGATATCCTCCAGAAGGGCCTCACAGAAACAGATAACTGGTGCCAGAGCCATGGCCTGAAGTTAAACGCCAAAAATGCATAGTCATACCCTTCGGGAAAAACAAGGTTACCCCTAGCTACCATATAGGTGACAATCCACTGAGCACAGAAAAGTCATCAGGGATCTGGGGACCCAAGTTGACAGTAGTCTTTCGCTTTGACACTCATGTTGCTAAAGTAGTTAGGAAAACCTTCTATATCGCCCACCTGATCATGAAGGGATTCACATCTAGATCAAGGGAGGTCATCGTCCCCTGTACTCATCACTCATTAGACCTATGATTGAGTACAATGCCCGCTCGAATGTATCTGACCAGACACCTGATGCAGCTTGAAAGGCCCCAAAAGTTCCTCACCAAAAGGATAAAGGGTCTCAAAAATATGTCTTATGCTGCCCGACTGAAAGAACTCCAGCTTTATTCAGTCTCATACAGCTTGCTCAGAGGTGACCTGTGCCTGACATATAAGGCCATGTCAAACCCAGATTTGATGAATATGCTTCACCTCAAAAAATCTAGATCCCTCAGAACCACAAGGGCGGGAGACTTAAACCTTGACACGGTTATAAATAGAACGTGCTGGAGGGACAGATTCATCACCCAGAGACTCCCTATGCTGTGGAACAAAATCCCGGTACATGTGAGGCAGAGCACCTCGCTGGCCTTGTTCAAGAGGAATCTTGACCAATGGATGGGAGATCGCAGATATACCCCAGGGATTACTTCAGTGTCACTGCTTGACAGAGGCACAGAAAAATGATAGGCATAGTTTTTATTCAAACTAAAGGGGTGGCGAAAGCCACATAACTATGGGCTAGGCTTATAAATGCCCTTGGGCAGATAGCCTAGTATGAACCTATGAACCTATGAACCTATGAACCTATAATAAATGGGAGTAGTATATCTTATAAATGGCAGAGTGTTTTCATAATGACTGTGGAACACTTTTTTATAAAGAATGCACAGAAGAGGATCCAGTCCAATCTGTATTAATGTCATGATATTACTGATATACAGAATATCAGTAAGGCAGCTGGCATCTACTTCTCCAGGGTAATATGGAATGTTCTCTGGTATAATTCAAACTCAAGAACATATGAAGATACTTGAGAAAGAAAGTCTGTTGAGTTCACCTGATTATTGCTGCTAGCGACAATGGACATCCATCTGTCATTCCTTTTTCCATTTTTTGACCCAATCAGCTTTGAGCTCCTCAGAAATTTCACACTGCATCCATTGCTTCAGGCTATATATTCCATGGCCCAAAGTATATCCTGTCCTCCTTCTAGCTGACAAACAAGTCCCCTTCTTCACTTCTTTTCTTAATGTTTAGCTCTGCCCTGCCTTATTGTCTTCAAAAATATGCTATGGACTCTCATGAACAAACTCTTCTTCATTTAATGGTCAGTGTCTATCTTTTTTCTTTAGTTAACGAGTAATAACAGTACCTTTGTCCTTTTTCCCTAATATGTAAATGCTAAAACTAATTATTTCCATAGTTGAGCACCTCCAGAGAAGAGGAGTTTGATGACTAAAAACTCATTTTTACAGTCGACTAAAAGTCTTGGCAAAGGAGACAATGAAGGCAATATATAATGAAATACAGCTTGAGGTTTAAACTTAGGAAGACATAGGAGACAGTAACCAAGGTGGTCATGAGGGGGAAAGTTTACATACATACATGGAAGCACCAGTGCCTTATCAAATGAAACAGATGAGGTGGTAGCAATTAGGGTCAAGGAAATGGTAGACAAAAGCTGAGATGAGTGTGGGACAGACATTCTCAGGTGGCACATTTAAAATTAATTCATTAGTAATCAACATTATAACGTGAAATCACTGTTTGATTCCTGTTATTTGTGATAAATGATCCAGATTGCAGTATCTCTTTGATTTCACCTTCAAGATACTTGGATCTCAGAGTATAACAATGTGTGTGTGAGAGTAACTACAGTGGAGGACATACCCCTACCATTTGAGGTGCGAGGGGATCAAAACCCTCCAGCCAAACATCTTTTTAAGTGTATTTTGGCATTTTGAATCTTGAATTGCTTTAGTGAATGTTTCTCTTTTTTTGTTATACTTGTGAGATCCAGTCACAAAGTTGTGACATTATACAGCTAGCATTTTTAGACTATAACTTTTGCTAGTTGCAAGAACACTAAAGAAGGATATATTAGAGAGGATAATGAAGGTCTGTGATTGGACACAATGGAGAAGGCTTGACACTGATAAGGACAGAGGGAGATCTGGCAGACAAACAGAGATGGGCTGACTCCATCTTGACAGAAGGAACAGCTATACCTAAAGCCAGCATGGAAAGCTGCAGTTCAGTCATCAGGCCTTTAAACTAAGATGTGTAGTGGAAATATGATTTCAAATCCATTCATTACATAAAAGGATTTGTATAATACATTAAAGTAGTCAAAGCTGCATGTCCTACGTCACATGACGAGCTAGAGCATCTAGATCATCGATGATGGTTAACCTTTTGGGCTCGGCGTGAAAAAGAAATTGGAAAATGCTTATTTTGACTCTGCTGGCATGTCACACCCCTGCCCTGCGAACAAAACAGAGAAACTATTCTTTACATATTCATTTATTTAAAAAAAAACAGTCCAATTATGTGTGCTGCTATGAGTTAAAGTAAAAGAAAAATCAGTGACTTACAACAGAGAAAATAATATGTGTACTGATAATTGGGCTTAAAATAGTGCACCACAAAATTACTCTGCTTTTAATAGTAATTTTGAATTGAACTAAAAAATATGGAACACACTGCATTTGATTTGACTGACATCAATTAATGACTTTTTTGTTGTAGAGTTTTAATAGATAAGTGCAGGGTCACATATTTCTTGTATTTTTGTTCATTCAGTTTCTTTGGTAACTCGGGTGTTGGTAAATGCTGGTGTGTCACCCAAAATGTTGTGGCATGTCACCTTTGACACGCGTGTCATAGGTTCACCATCACTGACCTAGATTGTACTGAATGCTCATTGTTACATAGCCACTACAATTCTGTAATCTTCAAAGCCTTGTAATCTTCAAAGCCTCTGACTGAATTCTTTATGACAACTTCAGTCATATTATTTGTCTGAAAGCATGTACTTCAAACAGCAAAAAGTTAACAAACCTTCATTTATGATACCACAAATTCCAAGACAAAGGACTATTACATTTTGAAAAAAATAATGAACAGTGACACCTGCTGTTCTTATGCATCTGTTCAAGTATCATGTAATGCTAATGAGTCTTATATGTAAGGTTATATGTCTGAGATCACTTAAATGTAATTGCTATTTGTTATTTGTGCAACAAAACTGAGTATACCAGAAATGTAAATTATGGGTTCTACCAGTTTCCTGATTTATTTAATCATAGGATCATAGGAAATGCAAAGCAATTTTGTTTTATGACCATTTAAGCCTTGCTGGCACCCACCATTAGACTGAGCCTCTTCTCTCAAGGAGGAAAGGCCAATCAAGCCAAGGGTGAGTTTGTCACACTACTTAATTTTCAATTTTGGGAATATATTCTAGAGGAATTTTACACGCTTTGTTATGCACTGTGAAACTTATCTTGGATACAGATTCAATGTTTAAAAGTTGCAAAGTCAAATGTGTCATCACATATATACTTTAGAGGAAGACATGCATTTGTTATTCATTATTATACAACAACCCCCCATTAATATTCCAAAACGTGCACACTGATTGGTCAGTGTGCACATTGTAAATCAGACTTATACTAATGGAAAAAGGTCCAGTTGCCAGGACTTTTTCCATTAGTATAAGTCTTTTTTTACAGCAACGGAGAACGCAAGATCTCCGTTATTATTTAAACACTGTCTCGCTACGTTAAAGGAGTTTAACATAGCGAGGCAGCTTTAAAAAAAGTAACGGAGATTCTCCATTGCTTTTTTTAAAGCTGTCTCACTATGTTAAACTCGTAGCAAAACAGTTTGTAAAAAGCAACAGAGATCTTGCTTTCTCCGTTGCTTCCACCCACAGCTCTGATGTACTGCCTAAGCGTACACATGCGCAGTACATCAGAACTGCCACAGAATACCAGACAGCTGCGGAAGGGCATCAAGGAGGCATTATACAATGCCATTATTTAAGAAAATAAGTATTTTTTTCTTAAATAATGTCATTGTATAATAGCAATAACCCACTTCTGGGTGTGGGTAATGCTGGATTTACCCACGGTTGTCTTCGCCCTTGTGACCAAACCACACCAACCGTGGGTAAATCCAGCATTACCCACACCCAGGCGTGGGTTATTGCTATAATATAAAGCTGCTATTAAGATAACATTGTTATTAGTATTGTTATATTCAAATTTTAATCTAAACCTAGAGTAAGTTGTCCAAAACCTTAAGAACATCTGATGCAATGATGACATTTTAATTATTTCTTTAAAAAAATTATGAGTATTCAATTAAGAATAAGTAACATCTTTTTAATAACCAGAAAATCTTAGATATCATAAACCAAACCTGCTACAGTTAGTAATAAAAGGTCAAAGGTTCAGACAGTTAGCTAGGTGTTTCTTTCCCTAACTGACTCTCTGACAGTTCTGAAATGATGCTACCCTTTTTTGCAAAAAGGTAGTTTAGATTGCATGAATTGTAAAGAATGGTTTAAAAGATGTGCTATATAAAATTAGTATATGTTATGAGAAAAATAAAATGCCATCATCTTTTCTTCCAGAATGTTCTTTCTTATTATTTTTTCCACAACAAACGGAAGGAGGAGAAGATATCACAGAAGCATAAGGTAGAAGGTGCTCAACTAACAGAAAGAAGAAGAAAGGAACAGTACATAGCAGAGAAATCAAAAAGATGATTTGATATGTGGTTGCTTAGTACTTTGTAATATAAGGAGGCTGGGTTGGAAGATGGGGAAACTCAAATTTCAAGACAGGAGGAGAAGGTTAAGACTGATGGTAGAACAGAAAGAGGTTATTGGATAGGGAGGTGTCTGGGAATAGGTTGCTCAGAAATGGAACAGAAGGGAGAGGTGGAGATGAAGCAGTAGTCTTTACAACGAAAGGTATCAGATGCAAATTCTCATAGGAGCAAGAACAATACCCCATGATAAGACAGAAGACAGGATCAGTAAAAGGTCTTGCTATTAAGGTACAGGAAAGAGGGTAAATGGGGACATGATACAGTTTATTAGTAACAGGAAGTAAGAAAATGAAGAAGAAGAAGTGAGCAAAAGGGATTTGGGGGAATTTGAATACTGTAAGACTGAACTGGCAACAATGTTTATAAACACTGTGCATGACTGCATAGAGCTGGTGTGCACATTAAGCTACACACCACAGCCCTACACATGTCTTATTAGTTTCCTAACACCTCTAAGTATTATGACATACTACTGTACACCTGAATGAACCCAGGCATGTGTCAAGAATGCAAACGAGCCTCCACAGCACAGATTGTGATTTACGAATGTGTGAGCCATGGAATACACTGTGCAGTGTGGTCTAGGCTTATTGCTGTATTACCATGGGCTATAAGCACCAGAAACACAAATGCTGCATGCACTGTTCTGTTTCTGTGAAGTTGTGCACAGCAGGCCATACCTAAGCAAAATCTCTGAGAAAGGTCTGAGCTGTACCAAGAGAAGTTTAAACATTTTAAATAGATTTTTGCTATCAGGGATAACATAGTGGCAACAGCAAATGTGTGTGAGAAGCACACACAATGGTAGTACCCCGTTATATATGTCAAGCGGCTTCATCCAGTTACAGCAGCAGCAATACCAGACCCCTTCATCTGCAGACTATGTAAAGAAGGCTGTTCTGCATTCGTGACAGCATAGCCCTAAGCATTCCTAAGTCACTCCTTGCCATGACTACAGTGTGGTAATGGATGACAGTGTGCACAGTTGCGTGCTTTATTGACAGGTGTATTTGTCTATTAATGTCAGCCAGGCTTTGTGATTTAAAAAGGGAAGTCAGATATAAGGGATTTCCAGTAACAAAAAGTCCTTTAGCAACATCCTTAGAGTCTGACATGCATTTTTTGTCTGATACAATGCTTCCACTACTGGCTTTTCTTCTGCATCTGCTGAAGAGCATCAAAAGGAGTTCCAAGTTATAGGATGTGAGCAGCCATATAGGTGAACTGGTGCTGGAGGCAATATTCTCGCAGTTGCACTTTGTGAATTGTCCTGCCTTACATTTTATTATTTTATAACTAAAGAGTAACTGTTAACTTATTATCAGGAAGTATGACATATTGTCCATCATCCAGAAATGCTATTAGACCCAGAAAGTACTCTGCTCTAGCAAGGGGCACTTATCTTCTGTCCATTAAAAATTGATGATGGAGATTGCCTGCTCTCTGGCAGTGCAGCAATACTGCTAATTTGTGAAAGATACCAGAGTCTGAGTTCAAAACCTCTAAAAGTGTTTGTGTGTGTGTGTGTGTGTGTGTGTGTGTGTGTGTGTGTGTGTGTGTGTGTGTGTGTGTGTGTGTGTGTGTGTGTGTGTGTATACACACACCAGTATTTATTTTATATCCCTTAGCATTCAGTACCATGTGGAACACATTTATCTGCTGTTCAAGCTCTAGAATACCCTTACAGAGGCATTTTGCAGATTCTGGTGGATTTCCTTAACTGCTGCTTATAAAATGAAACCAAATGACCTTAACTCTGCTACAGTCTTTAGACACTCTTATTCACATTTGGCCTGAGCTTCTGACTCGGTTTGTAATTTATCACAGCTTGTCCTCCAATCTTGGCTGTGTTACCTTCTTCTTTCTAAAAGCTGGCAATTTCTTTTAGGTGTTTGAATATAGTATATGTTTTTTATATAGGATAATTCACCATGCATTGTTTTATCACCTAGAACACCGACATCTTTTAAAAAGTTGTCTACAGTATTGCATTTGTCATGCTGAAATTATGGTATTCATATTGTAATCTATCTACAGGATTCTCTTCAAATTATTTTTTCATTTTAATAAGCCTGAATATATATTAGCTGACCTTGTCATGTGATATTCCTGCTTATTTAAACATTAGTGAATGACATGTTCTGGTTTTATACCTGTTAAAGTCCTGTGTGTTGAATCTGGTTCTTTTATTTAGTCTCATTGTTCAAATAAATGTATTAAATATATAGGTGGAGTTTAGAGTGCTGAAGTGCTTCCATAGTTTGGAGACAATGCAAATGCTGTATATAAGAACTAAGGCTAGAATTAAAGCATATTAATAAATAGATGAATGGAAAGTTATTAAAAAAGAGGACATATATAGGAGATATTGAAAGAAGAATATGAGAATATGCATAGAAAAGTAGGTGGAAGGCTTGAAGTGACAAAAATGGCAAAGAGGAGAAAAGCATGGTTTATGGGAAATTTGAACTGCAATAGGGAAGACGGTTAACAACTGTATTTTTTGGTGACTTGTAATGGTTATACAGAAACTGATGGAAAATGTAAAGAAAATAGGAATTTCTTGCCAACAAATGCTGCTCTAGGCAGAATTTTGCCCAATCAGGTAAGGGTAGTAGCTTCTCTACAGATCGAGGTGAAATTCACTGAGTAGCAGTAGTTTGAAGAAAAAACACACAGAGGAACATAGCTTCACTCTCTGGTTTCTATAGGAAATCATTGCCAATGCACACAATTTCTGTGTGTGACCTGCCCATTAATACTCTGCTGGAGAACATTCTTTCTCCAGTCAGGGTGAAGATGTACAGACTGCCCATTCTCTGAAGATGCATACTACACCAACCTACTGGAGTTCCATTTAAGTTGGGCATGTATATACTCGCATATAAATTGTTTAATAATACTGGTGTCATATTTCTTGATTTGCAGGTGCTCAAAGATGGTATAGGAACAAACCTGCAGGCATGAGGAATGTGTCTATACATATAGTTCAAAATGTAAAACATTAAAAGGACTGTATGCAGATTCCCATTAAATTACTAGTCCAGGTATTGAGTTATTTGGTGAGAAGTTAAAGGCAACAGACAGACAGATGTATTTTCACAATTCTTGAGATCTCCAGTGTTCCACTTTTGTCTGTTGCTCATCATTAAAGATAAATGACTGTTCTTTCTTGTCTGAGAAACAGTTCAGCTATTTTATTAAAATAACTGAGCTTTGCTGATATTTTACCACATTTACACACACATACATTTTGATCTCAAAAATCGCTTTTTCTTATTAGGAGAAAAACCCTTATTGCTGACATAGTTTTCTCATAAACCAATAATCAGTTGAGATGCTATTTGTTTTATTTATGACTGTACATTGATGGAAAAAGAACAGTAATCTACTAACCAGGTATTCAGAAAGCTAGTAGTTTGAGTACTGTATAACTAGTACTGTTACTGTTTTGTGAATAAATCCAACATCACTTGACCATCTTATGAAGTAATAATAGGATACAGTTCAGCAAGCAATCTAATATTTTAAATTATTTCATTCAAGGTTTATAATATTTTTGTGGAAGGTTCAGGCATAACTCAAAACTGATATGATTTAACCAAAGTGCTATGATTTCTACCCTAAATTTAAGCTTTCTTCTCTGCATTTTCCATTTTTCTGAATAAGGTCTGCCCTACTTAGAGGAACACATCCTATTAAATAAGTGAAGTCAGCCTGTACAAAGATTTGCTAGTACTAACTGTAGAAGAAATAGTATTTCAAGATATTTTATTATGAAATACAAGAATGTGCTCCTCTTTTTGAGTCTTTACTATGATTTTACATGCTACAGCTATGAATCTTAATGCAAGAAATTGAGAGGTGTGGTTTAAAGGAATCCCAAGTCTCAGCTGTCCCAACATTAATTCTGTTTCCTTATGAACCATTCCTGTTTTCATTTCAATCGTATTCCATTCATACATGATTGGAATAATCAAAGGTTCATAACAATTGCATTAGTCTCAAAATTCCTCAGTATTTTAAGATACTGTACCTCTCAATATAATTTTTTTTATTTCTTGATTTTTTGATGTAGTTTCTTTTTTGCAGTTTCTTCTGCATCTGTTTGCTGTTTTCCATGATAAAAGGCTCCTGCTAGGGAAAAAGGGTGTAACCTCTAGAGTGATCATCAGATAAGATGCTTACCTGTTTCCCCTGGTCTGCCATCTCATCTTGCAACTTTCCTCCCAATTCACTGTAATGCCTAAGTAGACGTCCTCTTCAGTGAACCAAAATAATTACTGCATAACTGGCACTTATATGGAAAGCCGAAAGACTTTTAACTGGCACTTGTAGAGGAGGCAGAAAAGAGTATTTTATTTCACTGGGTCATTCTGCTACCAGTTTAAGTGTGTTTAAAATGGTTATGTATTTACCTGTTGCATTACAAATTAATTATTTTCTTTCCCTTTCTTTTCCCTTTTTAACAGGTGATAACATTGGCTGGGCACAGCTTCTCACTCCACACCAGAAAAATTCCTTTGAGGAAGAAGAACCAACAGGGTGTTGTAAGTAACAAAATGTCATAGATTTCTCACCTGCGTATGATACGGTGTATATACAAACAGTGCATCTACTGCTCACAGTGCAAAAACCTGAATACATTTCACCAATACTATAATGTGTGCGTGTGTGTGTGTGTGTGTGTGTGTGTGTGTGTGTGTGTGTGTGTGTGTGTGTGTGTGTGTGTGTACATTATGCACATTCATGTGCATAGGTGTAGGGGACATGAATATGTTATGTCTGACCTTACTCCTAACACTGACATAACCTATTCCTGAGTTAGTGACCTAGAGCTCAGAAAGTGTGATCTGAAGTTGATAGGTGGTTGGCATATCTTTCGAGGATAGGGGCACTGAATGAGCAGTTTTGAATGTTAAATGAAATAGATTTGACAGTGACTTTTGAGGAGAGTTGTAAGGAAGTGATGTTGTTAAGAGCTTTATAGAACAGCATGAGGAAAAAAAGGTGTGACCTTCTGGGACTGGGAGCCAGATGGTACAAAACAAGGAGGTGCAGTGATGTTCATAGGGTGAGTAAAAAATAAATAAATCTGTAAATGTGATTCAATAGGTTTTGCAGAGCAGAAGGATTTTTCTTAGCGGGATAGGTTAGGAGTAGGAATATGTATGTAACCTGAGCTTGTAGGATATCTTTACCTTTAGTTGCTATACCTTCCTGAGATTCTGCATCAAACACTGTATTTCTGTTTTTTGATTTTAGAAGCTTAGTGTGAGCAGTCATTGTAAGAGAGGGATCCAGAGTAAGTCCCAGGTATTTAAAAGCGACAACAGCTTCTAGCTTCAAGGTCAGTTAGGCCTGTTTTTATCCTGACAATGGTTTCAAAGAACATGCATTTTGTTTTCTTGGAGTTGAGTAATCCTTTTTCTCACGTTTCTTTAAAGTGGGGTCAGCAGGTAAAGAAGTGACAATGTGTAAACAATTATTTAAATCTAATTCATGAAGAGCTCTTTAAATATTGTATCCAGTCATCAAATATGGAAGTGCTGTGAGTCTAGAAAGTTCAAAAATGTAGCAGCACTGCCTTGTGACTCTGAGAACTTTTGTTTTCTTGCAATTGACTGACCACTAGAGAGTTGCAAAAGAGAGTGAACGTCTGTATCACTTTAAGAATTCCAAAATAGGTGCACTCAAGTCAGACTAAATTATCACAGTCTGTCTTAGTAGTTTAAGGAGCTCCAGGCCAACAAAACATTTTACTTTGACTGACAACTGTTGAGGCAGCTTTGTGGAGAGGAAACTATTAAACCGATACTTTCTTTGACTTAGCATTTAAGTGGACATACTCATTCGTATGTAACAAACATCTTGCTACAGTCGCAATACCACAATCTGAGCACTTAATCAGTGATTGGGAATGCCATACAAGGTTTTTATTAATAAATTCTAGTACAGCACAACTGCATTATCAACACCTGCCAATTGTTGTCCCTGACAGCTTCAAGAGCAAGGTAAATAAAAAATAAAAACAAGAAAAGGGCCATCACGTCGAAGACCAAAGGAAAAAATACTCTTCTATTCTGAGACCAAATCAAGCTGATGGATACAAATGTAACAAGCAGCTTGCTACAGTTAAACTGATGCAACTATTACAAGCAGCTTGCTACAAATAAACTACTATACACTTCCAAAGATTCGTAAATAACCCCAGCACTGGTAGTAAGAGCTGCTGTAAAAAAGTGGCTGTTTCCATGATGTGGTCACTTGAGGTTCAGAGACACATTAGCTGCAGTCAGGAAAGACCCCATTACTGGGTAATTTGAATGTCTCTGAATCATTGTTAACTACCGGTAGTTTTTGTCAGCACTTTCCTGTGATAGTTAACACTGGTAGCCCATACATCTTGTGGTAAAGGCAACCCCCATTCACTCTCCGACAAAGATACACACAGTCAGACACATACATGTACATGAACACACACACATATACCTCTTGCCAGGCCCTCAGTTAACAATACATCCCCAATGTGTCTTCCTATTTTTTGTCCTTGTCCATGTAAAGACAGATCCTTACAGTCAGCCAATAATGACAGATACTAGAATTTCATTATCCTTAATGCTCATAAAGTGAATCCTGATGCTAGATTGATTGCTCTTTTAAATATTTACCCAACTCCCCATCGGTTCATAGGTTCATAGATTAGTACTAGGCTAACTGCCCTTGTGGGCCATTTTAAGCCTAGCCAATCATCCCTTGTGAGACTCAAACCCTGCATCTTGTGTTTGTAAGGCAAACACCTTAACCATTAAGCCACACTCCCAACCCATATCATGTATATCATATTTAAAAACTTCTCCCTGATGTCATCTAATGTTCCTTCAATTTTGTCCTCAAGCCTCCCTCAACAAGAGCACACAGTCAGCCCCTTTCAACTATCTATCCCTAACGTGACAATATGCTCCTCCTGTTAAATCAGCCTTGTCCCTCATAACTCACAAACTGTTTTAGTCATTAAATAATGTCAAAGACTAGAGTTTCATACTCCATATTATGAAAGAAACCCCATTTATCCTGACTTATGAGTTAGAGCAGTGGGTTAATGTTGCTGTACTTTGTGTCTGGAATGCAGGGCCTGAAACATTTCTCTCCATTTCTTTTACATATTTGTTAACAGTTAGACATAAGTTTACACTACCCCTGGTTTCTAGTGGCGAGGTAGAGCTCTAATATCCTTTTTGTGCGGTGGAAGGGTATGAGATTGGAATCAATTTTAATGCCTTTACAGCATGCTATATAGAGTAAACCTCATGTTTTGTGTTCCTGCCTCTCCAGTATTGTCTTATTTTCTTTTTATAAGTGCTTTTAAGGCACAATACGCCTGTTGTCTAGTGGTTGCACAGAGGACTAATATACAAGGTGGGAGGGTATAGTGTTTGAATCTTTTTTAGTGCCTTTAAGGCATGTTATATAGAATATCTCTGGTGTCTAGCTTTCCCCCAACCCACATCATCTTTTTTTTTTACATGCTTTTTGGGCATGAGACACAGTATCATTGGTGGCCAGTCTTCTCCCAGACCCACATCCAGTTTAAGTGCCATTAAGAAACAATGTTAATAAGTTATGCCTGGAGGCTAATGTCCACCACACCCACCCTGTGTTGCAAGATTTGCTTATTAGTGTAGAAGAGCATAGAGGTATGACAGCTCTCTCCAACCCACCCAAGCACACACACACACACACACACACACACACACACACACACACACACACACACACACACACACACACACACACACGCACACACACGCACACACACACACACACACACACACACACACACACACACACACACACACACACACACACACACACACACACACATACCTATCCTATGCCAATTAACTCCCTATGGTGACCTACCAGACAGGCACACACTCACACATAAACTCAAACATGCAACAACAGACATTTACTTACATGCATACAAACAACCCAATATTGTCTGTCTGCTAAACACTTCAGTACTTATCTATAACATGATGGGTGAATGCGAGCTTTTCGCTATGTTCATTAGCATGAGTGGTGGTGAGTGTCCATGTTACTTTACACAGCCAGTCAATTCTCTGAATTGCTATGCTGCATAAATACCTTACCATGGGCAGTTCTGAGGTACGTGGCTAATTAACATATAACTGTCTCCTGGAAGTCTGGACAGTCTGCAGAATTTTAGACAGTTGAGAGGCATGACACAAAGGAAGTACCACATGTCTCAATTGGCCAGAATTTCTCAGAAGGTCCAGATTGATTTTTACGTTAAATTTTTGGACTGCTCTTCATAAAATTTTTAATCTTCTGGTAAATCATTGAGGATGGAGGGGACTGGGAAAGGTGATGATAGTTGTGTGGCTTTGGAGCCCCCAAACAGGTGCTAAATTGAGCCCTGCAAATGGTAAGATCAGCCCCACTGAGACAGTTTTATCCTACACAAAAAGGCTATCCTTTTCATCTTATGATTTTTATGGATCATTCTCAACTTTGTCAGGTAACAGCTGTTTGCAACCCAGCTCTTGCTGTATCCTTAGTTTGCTTTCAGAATTACCTATATATGTCAGACTTTTTTTTTTTTGCATTAGAAAGTTGACTGGACACTCTAAATAGGCCATAGTTGTGAGTGTGCATGCAAGTGTGTGGTGTGGAAGAACTACTGCAGAAGGGCTAGCTACTCAGCAGTGTAAACTTTGGCTCTAGATGATTGAAATTGCTGAAGTGACACCCAGACCCATGTGCAAAAATGGGAAAAAAGGGGTTGTGGACAGATGGATTAGAAAGGATGTCTGAGATCCTGTGCATATTTGCACTTCTTTTTAATGTATCCCATGGTGAGTGTCTTATTCCAAACTTTAAGTTTCATATAGCATCACTTTTCTACAAGTAACTCACGGGGAGCATTTGACTTTAAGCTTTGGAGACTCATGGCAGCTTCATTTCTAATACTCCTGTACATGAGGTATCACATTAGGATATTACAGTGGACTGTCAATATGGAAGGACTCAGGCCTGTTAAATGCTCTAGTCAGTATTTTGGTTTCATGCAACAAAATCAACTTGGATGAATATCTCTAACCAATTTCGTAACAATGAAAGTGTTTATCATTTCTGTCTCGCAAGTTGACATCAATTACAAAGGCTTTCTCTCTGGGCTGCTAGCAGAGGGATGGTCAAGGTGGCACAGCTCTGGCATGGTCACGGCTGCACAGCTTGGACATGGTCAAGGCTGTACAGCTCAGGCATGGTCAAGGCTGCACAGCTCAAAGGATTTGGTTCAGTCAACAATGAAAGCTTCACATCAGTGTGCTAGAGATGAGAAGTTGCTCTCAGTCAAACCTGATCCAATGTTTTGACTTGGTTACAAGAGAACTTGACAGGGGAGTTCCTGTTGACATAGCCTAGATGAACTTCATTCATTAAGGCCTTTGATTCTGACCAACACATACGACTAATAAGAAAACTGGAGAGTTTCAGTATAGGATCACAACTGACTAACTGAAAAGCTGCATGATTTATTGATAGGAGATAGAAGGTTTTATTGAGAAGACCAATGCCAGGAATAAGGAAAAGGGCTAGCAGATTACCAATGGGGGTCTGTTCTGCATCCAGTACTCTGTGTTTGTATCAGACATATCTGAGGGGAAAGGACAAGCTCATCCTCTTCACTGATTACACATGGATAGATGAAGCAGTGAAGGAGGAATAGTGTAACAAAGGATTTAGTAGGCTGAATAGATGGGCAGAAAGGTAGCAGTTGAGGGGCATTGCAAATAAAGACAAATTGCTGCATTCCAGGAAACCTGGTGTGAACAATCAGTTGGAAGGAGTAGACCTGATATTAACAGAGAAGAGAAGAGAACTCAGTGTATTGACCACGCCAGTTTTGGACCACCAGGAGCAGACTAAGAGAGTAGTGGCAACAACAAACAGAATGCTGGGATATATCTTCAGGAAGATACATTCTAGAAGCAAAAGAGGAAATGCTTCCACTCTACAGGGTCATGGTAAGACCACACTTCAGCTCCACATACATTTCTGGAAACCATATATGAAAAATTATATCATGCTACTGGAAATAATTCAGAGAAAATCCACCAGAAATAGACTATGGCCAGAGCCTAGAGGTGCCAGAACTCTTTTCATCTGAAACCAGAAGAGATCAGGTGACATAATACAGGTGCATCAAATAGTGACAAAGAAGTAGGAAAAGGTCGCTCTGAATAAAAAGGTCAGAGTGGGAAGTAGGGGGCACAGGCAGCATATCTTAAGGACAAACTACTCACTGGAACTCCAAAATTACTTTTCAGCAGATATGGCTGTAGATCTATGGACTGGACTACCAGACTAGGTGGTGGAGAGCAAACTAAAAGAGGCATTCAGGAGGACATATAGTGTAAGAGAAAAGCTAGGACTGGAAGGGAGTTAAACTGTTAAGGCACATAAAAGGGTTGATTGTGCAGGCTTATTGTGTTTTTCTGTCATCAAGCTAATGTAGAGGAATATAACTTGCCAGGCCTTTCTCCATGTTCCACTATGGGTTATGCTTTTTATGCTTGAGAAAATGTTTGCCATGGAGAACACCTTTTTCAAGTAGCTGTTATGACAACAAAATGCAATTCTGCTAAGCAAGCATTATCTGTTGCTCCTTTTTCCTTAGTCTTTAATAAAAGACACGCTTTACTGATGAACCAATCCTACCCCATGCCTAAGTTATCTTGAAAACTAATTACAAATAGTCAAAGATATTTCACAGATTTTTGTTCATTGCACTGTAACCAGGGAGACTATCTACCTCACTAAATGAATGTTAGCAAGAAGTTCACATACTATGAAGACATGGGAAAATCAATAAGAAAAGGTGTGCAACTGTTTGTTTCCTTCAACAAAGGGAATGACAATAAAATGATTTCTAAACAATGGTTCTCCAAGAATCTTTCAAATTCATTTGACCTATTTTATGACAAATATGGCAAATCTTTCAAAAGTCATAGTAAATCACTTTGTGCAAGACCCGTTTCCTATTTGTACACCAATGACCTCCTTCTGTAATGATTCCTTAGGTGATGCTATGTACCGGAACCCAACCATTCTTGAACAAATTTGCAAAGTATTACAAGCTGGACGTGGCATCTAAGTCAAAGTCTTTCTTAAGTCATTCAATCCAATGGAACTTCAGAAGTTTGCACTGTAACTACCACTGGGCGGGGCCTAAGCCTTTTGACAGAATCATGTCCTCACATTTCAATTGGACTCTCTGAATTGGCCGTAGGTGAGAGTGTGTGCACAAGTGAGTGGTGTGAATGAATTAAAATGACAAGACTAGCCACCCGGCAGTGTAAACCTTGGCTCGAGATGATTGTAAATGTGGAAGTGGCACCCTGACCCCATGTGCAAAATGGGAAAAGGGGTTGAGGATTGATTGATGGATTTCAAACAAATGTTCATATCTCTGGAACCATAAGGATTATGAAAGAAGTATAAATGGCAAACTCTTCATCACAAACTATTTTTATATTGGTAGTATTCTTTAGGTTCTAGGTCTTAAACTGAATTTTATAAGTCACAGTAAATGCAGTAACTATTACATTTTTAATAGTTTGTAAACAGCATACAATATCTCAACAGGCACTCAAGTTGCACACATACTGTCACCATCATTTTATTCATCTAACTGAGAGCTTTCCTAGAAGGCTAAGGAGTTCTGTCTGTCTTACTTGGTTATTGAGATATTTAGAGAAATGTGAAAATGATATCTATATAAATTAATATCATAAAAACAACAGCTAATATATATTTACCTGCACTAGATAGAAGTCAAATATTAATGCAGTTGAGTTTGCTATTGTGTAAGCTTTAAGATGAGCCCTATTAAAACCTTGTACACTGCATAGTTTTGGAATTATTGTTTTAAATATGAACAAGCAATATTTGACACCTAGATGCATCAGTAGGAGTTAACTGCAGATGCACTTGAAGGTGTCACTCGGATGTAATGAGTTAATTCATGGCACTTGGTGCCATAGTGATCAAGAGAGTGTTCACTATGTTCCCTTAGAGCACCTATTTTTTTCCTTGTCTCACCATGGGGACTGCCATAAGGGTTTTCTTTTCAGTGTAGCTCATGTTATCCTCATAGAAGCTTGCATATGCAGAACTCCAACAATAATAGTCCAAGACACATGTATGCTTTCTTACATGTATGTAGCTCCCAATGCGCTCTGCACATTAATTCATGTCCCAAGTAACCCATGAACAAATCAGAATAAATCAGGGCAAACATAGTCCCCATTGCTGTTACCTTCATCTGGAGCTAGATTTCACCTCTCAAATAAAGTACATTCATCTCTAGCACAAAAGCTAACATTTCAATTAAGAAATTTGCAAAATGTTCATAATATAACTTAGTAGTGTCTAACCAAACTTTTGCTGCCTTAATCACTGCCACCCAGCAATGTGGGTCCTAGTGTACAATGTTTGTACAACCACTGTGTGCATAAAAGTCATGCTCTCAGTATAAAGGTCATTGATCCCCCAACTTTTGCCAATTTGTACATGGACTATTTGGAACATAAATTAATTTATGATTCCCCTAAAAAGAAATTCATACAAAAAACTGACATGTGGCATAGGTTTTCGGATAATGTGTTGATTGTTTGGCAAGGGGATGTGGCTCAGTTAAATTAATTTGTGCAATGTTTGAATAAGAATGAACATAATATAACATATTATAACAATATAACTTTGCAGCACAAAATTAGCTACTGTCTGAAGCATGACATTTAAGAATAATGTAACATACTGCTGCTGTCACAAATAGATATCTGCTATGCTGCTGGCTGTAATCTCCCCCTGAAAATTTCAGTACTCTTCATGGGCTCAGCTGTTTGTGTAAGTGGTTGTGCCCTGTTAGAATTTCTGAATTATTTAGTCCTAATGACATAATAATGGACTCGTATCCATCTTTATTATAGGCTATAGACAAATATGGTTTGGTCTGTAAAATACTAGAAGACAGCTGACTGTTTGATCAGAGTCAGTTAATTAGAAGAAATTTCAATTATGTTTTCTGTGGGGGAACTTCCTTTATACCCCTTTTTATTATAACTAATTATGAGGCCATAAAGCATCAATGAAATTATAAAATAGAAAATCTGAACTAACAATTTTAATCTTTCTTGTCTGCACAAGATTTGATGTGTCCATGTTGACAAGGTATGACAGGAATTAATATTCCTATCCAACCTGAACTATAAGCTGAATTGGAATGCTACTGTCTCTTCTCTTTCTGTTATCCTTTATATTTTTTACTTACATTGTTTCCTTACTATTTTTTATCCTAGACTGCACTGTAATTAATAATTGGCTTTCTCATTATCATTATTCTTTCTCCCAAGTTTACTTTAATATTTCTAAATCTCATACAGCTATTTTAATTTTTATCGTACATACAGCGGGTCTATATCAGAACATTGAAGTATTAAAACTTCTAATGTTCTGATATCGAACACTATTCAGTGAATGCTAAGAATAGCGAAGCTGGAGAACAGCAAATTCTTTCCTCGGGAAAGAATTCGGTTGGCCGATTCTGTGGCTTCGCTATTCTTAGCACTGTGGTGGAAAGTTACGGGTTGGGTTCAGGTAAGTGTGCGATTGTTTGTCCGTTAGGGTTAGGGGCAGGTTAAGTGAGTTAGGGTTAGGGCGCAGGTTAGGTGTGTGTGCGATAGTGACAGACTTTAGGGTTAGGGGCGGTTTAAGTGAGTTAGGGTTAGGGCGCGGGTTAGGTGAGTGTGCTATAGTGACGGACCTTAGAGTTAGGGTTTGGGTTAAGGTAAGTGGGTAGATAGTAGTGTATGTTTAGTTTAGTGTAGCGTTAGATGTAGGAATTTAAGTGTATGTGTGTGGTTGCTGTTTGTTTGATGTGTTTGTGTTGTGTGTATGTGTTTCAGAGCAGCAAATTTTTTCCATGGGAAAAGATTCGCTGTTCTGAATGTTCAATATTTTCATGTTTAGATGTTTTGGGGCCAATGAAATAGCATTCGCTATTTTCATCTTTCGATAACGTGATATAAATGCCATACAGCAATGTTCTTGCTTGTAAACAGCCCTTATAGCAGCTTAACCTAAGCCATTGTGTATTTTTTATTTCTGGTATTCTTAGAAACCATTCTCAAACTTGCTTTATGGTTGATGTACAGAACTGCATAAATGTCACAGAATAAATCTGACTGTATAATAGTCTTTTACTACATTTTATCTCTGTTCATCTTTTCTTCCTATACTCTTCTCTCTAGTGCGACACCTTGTGCAGTAAAACCAAGATGTTGCATGGAGTTTTCATAAGACTTTCCCACTGCAGTTGTCCCCATTACTATTTTAGTTTACCAAATTATGGGCTTATACCAAACTTACTACAGTCTAATAAGCCAATAGCACATTAATGGAGACCTTAACTAGTGGATATCCAAACTGCCTTACTTAAAGACACCATTGTAACTATCAGAGATAAACATATTATCAAACAAACAGAACGATATTACCTTGATTTTGAAGTCTTAAAAATTAAGGTAATAGTCTTTGGGAGCAGGTCACTCACAGCCAAGAGGTTATATCTTCTTATCTCAAAAAATATGAAGCTATAGAAACTGACCTGGCCTTCAGGTGAAATGGACAGATTACTTTCTAATGTTTTCATAGCACCTCATTAGTTCACTGTCAGCACCACATAATACTGGGGTTAATATATAGACCCTTCATCTCTCCTTGTATATAGCTTATTTCTGCTCATGCCTACAGCTTTATTATTTTCTGTTACTGCTTTCCCTTTCCTAAATACCACTGCCTTGTAAGTGCAATTTTCATGTATAAATTTAATTATAATGAATATAAATGCAGGTGCACTAATTTTTCTGTAGCAGTATTTGTCTAATGATTTCCATACTGTAATAACTTTTTATCCATTGCTGTTATGCTGCTATTGTATATCTGCCCTATTTGTATACATAATGAACATGCATTAAACCCTGAATTCTTTTATTGTCACATTCTGTAGACAGCAAGTGGTTATGGGCCTCCTATGTAAATTTAAATGTACAATTTTAATTACTGGATACATTAAACATGTAGATTGTCATATATCTGCAGCACTAAGTGGTATTTTCAAAATAACTCAAGGGGTCATCCTTCAAAAAGAAATTCTGAGTCTTTGGTTTAATCTCTAGTTATCAAATTCAGTGACAACACAAGCAAGCCTTATCTATTGCTGTCTGACTGTTCACCACTTAATTGCTAACATTAAAGACTTAAATATTTATAAATTACAGTTTCTTAAGTTTTAGAACTCTAAGAACTAAACTCTAAGAACTAACACCCCTAACTGGCATGTTATATGCTTTGTACTACACTGCACTTCTGACAAATCATTTTCCAGTAAGTTATGCAGTTGTCCTGCTGCACTGTCCAGAGTTGTATACAGTATTGTTTTTATGAATGGCATTATAAGTATGACATCATCGTTTCACAGAGTTCACTTTTTGCCCCTACTGTCTTTCAACCATCAACCCTCTCATGATTGACGAGGCCCATTTATTTCATTCCCCATGGGGTCAAGAGCTTCTCAATGGAGACTCTCATCCAAACAGATGTCAGTTTTTTTTTTCTTACTCATGGCCTATATTGCCAAACTCTGATATATATATATATATATATATATATATTAACTTTTGTGAGTATTTGCTATGCCTTCCACCATTCTGTGGAGTCATGACTGCTCTCACAGATGGCCTCTGAAAGGCTGCTACACATTGCAGCTTGAGTGACATGAGTATACCCCTGGGGGGGTGCATGCTGTATTCTTACTTAACCACTTAATTCAGCATTGCAGCAAACCAGACTTTCCCTCTCCCAGGATGGGTGATCAGGGATTAACACTAACTTACACCCTCCCTGGTCATCTCTTTCAGTTCCTGCAAAACTGATTAAACCGGGTCTATGTTTACTGATCATATGGAACATTCATCAAATACCCGTTCATCATACATAGACCATCGAAACTGCCATTCCTCGAAAGGCCAAATGATCGTACAGAAGTTCATCAAACAATCATAGTTGGCCAACATGAAGGGAAGAGAATGGACTACGTACTTATCGGTAAGTAGGGACAAGGAAACCTGCCCTTTCCCCACTATAGTGTGACCTCGAAGTTGGTATATATAATTACCATGGGGTGCAGGAGGTGCAGTCACCCACAAAAGGAGGATACAGTGAACACCTGACCCTCCTTAGTGATAGGCTACGCCCCCCACACCCCCTGCTAATTTTATGTATATATACACCAACTTCGAGCTCACACTACAGTGGGGAAAGGACAGGTTTCCTTATCCCTACTTACAGTAAGTACATACTCCATTCCACTTCCCTTACGTTGGCCAACTATGATCATTCGATGAACTTCTGTATGATCATTAGGCCTTTTGAGGAATAGAAAATTCAATTGTCTATGTATGAAAAAAGGGCAATCGATGACCATTCCGTTTGATTGTTAAACATAGACCCGATTAAACCTTGGTCATCTGGGTCATAGCCAGGACTTCATCCATCTAATGTTACAAAATCCTTTTGAGAAATTAAAAATGCCACATTCCGTTAAATTCAGCTCACTTAACTTGACGTGTTTCATTACTAAAGCAATGAGCATGCTACAGTAAACTGCAATGTGATGAAAGTAAACTTTCACAAACATTAACAAAGTTGTTTTATTGAACAAGAGTAAAATATTGCTTTGCAACAGCAAAAACCTAACTGCATATAATCCATGCAATTAAAACAATTAAACTAAATGTCTTATCTACATACTTATGGGCATATGCTCATACTCAGACAAGTAGAAGAGCATACATTTCTGTGATCATGAAGTATATTACATACCATTGTTGAAATCTAGTTTGATAATGAGAGGAGCATATCTGACATAAAACTGTTTCTTTGCATATCAACAAATTAGAACTCTTATTAGAGTTCAGGATTTTATATGTATATGTAAACTAATCACTTTTGTCCTATTGTATGCCACTTACAGATAACTAAGAAACTTTCACTTACTTGTTAAGATGGATAGAAATTATATATATTACACCTGGTTCTACAGATCCCCATCACTTAACTACCACAGTACATTACCGTACATGTGAGGCTTCAGCTTTAACTACCAAAGCTAGTCATTTTCTCAAGTGTTATTTAGTTGGTGATATGAGCTGCCCACAGGTAGGCCTAGAGTTATGTCGCTGTACCAATATCTCCACACATCTTTCTTTTAAGTGTATATATAACCAGTGACAACATGCAGAATGTAAATAAAATTCAAAGCGGGAAAGGGAGTGTGACATTTAAGGTGGAATATTAATCAAAATGTCTAACAAATTTACTGCACTAAACAGCTTAAATCAATTTTAGAATTTGTCCATATTAGCATAACATTTGTTTCTTAATTTTACAGATTCTGATACTTCATGAAGGTGATTTGCAAGATATAAACTAATATTAATCAAGAAAGAAGAGAAAGAATAATATTAAAAATGCCTTGTTACACTGGACTGATTTTTCTTGAATAGTTAATTTTTGTTTTCATTTACAGTTACTGTAAATATCAAGAATATCTATATACAAAATGAAATGAGAATACTGATTCATTACCACGAATAGAGAAGACGTAGCAACATCAACGCTGAGACAGGCATGAAAGGATTTATCCCAGATATAAATACTTGCCTGGCTTTGACACAGTAGTTGATTGCCTCGAGGAGGGTAGACATGCACAGTATTTAAAAGAAAATCACAAGACTGTCATAATATCCTCACAACTTGTGGTGAAGCATTTTATATAAGTCACCTGGAAGATCCTCTAGTCCTGCATCTTAAGCAGGTTTAGTTTATTAATTTGATGGACCAGTCTGGATTTTTTTTTTGCATGGGTCTAATAAACAATCTTTGTGGTACTCTGAGGGAGGAAGGGTTTAGGCTAAGTAAAATAAAATGCTTGAGCTAAATGCTTTCCTCCAGTGCTACTGATTCTATGAAAACAGATTAAAAGTAAAATCATGGTGTTTACAAAATTTACATTATTGAATGAGACTCATTCCTGGACCCTGGTTTACCAGATATAGAATCTTGATGAGCTGAATGTAGCACTAAACACTTATACCTAGATAGAGACATCACAATTTAGTCCTTTTATTTATAATATTTTGAATCTGTATTTCTAATGTTCTATGCACAGCTGTTACCTCTCTCCCACACTTATAACTATTAGCATGCAAGCTACATAGTCACTCTTGTAGGAACTTGCAGTTTATGATCTCACCATGTCCCAAGTTGAGCATCAAAAAATATTAAAGTGTATCCCGCAACATATACAGGGGATGGGGCACCTCTATAATAACTTCTAAAAATTCCCTAATGGAGTTCATCACAACTCCTTCAAAGTCATCTCTTTGGCAGAAACATGATAAAGGCCTGGGAGAGGAGGTCTGGCTGTAACCTATCAAGAGCGATAAACAGAATTGATATGATTCCAGTATACACAGGGAATGGTCTGTAGATCTGAAGATCTTTCACAGAGGGTTTTATATACACTATCTGACTTCTACAGCGAGTCCAATGCTGACAGTGAAAGTTAGTGAATACATAGGACCATTAAGCTCTCCAAACATCGATCTAGAAAGTCTGTCTCAGTAACAGTCTTCTGTAAAGTATATCTAAGGCTGCTATTCTTGGGGCCTTGTTTGCTTCTGAATTCCTGAATGTGGTTACAGAACTGACATTAAGAGTCTGATGCATACAAAGATGTTCTTCGTGTTTCACTGTTGCAGTCATTACATTATGGTAATCTGCTGGCAGGTTGCCCTCAGTCGGCCCGAATAACAAAGTCTTGGGTCCTGCGTCGGTTGCTGTCTTTTCTTCCATGACTTCAGGTCATCAGGGGTATAAAACATGCAGCCAATGCCATTTTAATTAGTCTTTCTTGCCGCACGGTGCTCGAAGCAGAAGCAGTTCGCAAATGCCGGTTGGCCGACTCCTGAAATTTTCGTTTTTGAGTTTCAGAACCGAAGTCTTCAAACTAAAGCTAAGTGTCCCGATGGGGAAACTTTTTCTTGCTCCTTACCGATGTCAGTAAAAGTTAATAATTGCATTACTTGTGGGAAGCAAATACCTCATAAGGATTTTCATTTATACTGTATTCCTTGCCTAGGCCCTGACCACAATGTGCCTTGCTGTCGGTTCTGTGCTAAATTTAACCAACGCACTATTAAGCTTCGGTATATTTTTGCTTCTAAATATTTTGGTTCAAGATTTGACTACCCTGAAATGTCGTCAGTTAGCAATCCGATTACTGGAGTTCACAAAAAATGCAAGGAAAAAGACAGAGACAGACTGTCGAGGTCCAAAACTGACGACAAAGCTTCACCTAAGTCAGTCGCCGGTTCGCCAGTACTCAGTGAGGTGCTTTCGCAGCCCCTGATACCTGCTATTTTTGAGTCGCAGGCCTCTACCAAGACCCATTCGGAGTCTGGTATGCTGCGAGATTCGCAAAGTATTGAACCCGCGGATGTCTCTCCCTTGGATGGGTCCAGAGCTGCTGAGCAGGCACCAGCTTCTGAGGGTGTTTTCAGACCTCAACATTTTTATATTAAACCAACGCCATCAACAAAAACAAGGTCAAAAACAACTTCTACGTCTAAAATAATGATGCATGAGCCACATGCTCAGGCCCCTATACCTAAAAAACAAATGATCAAAATGGCTGAGGATTTAATTACCTCGATCAGGGGTTCCCAACCACTAAGAGGACTATGCAAGGCACTGATTATGAATCTTCAGATCAGGTTTCCATTTCTTCTGATTTCTCTTCTGATCAGGAATTTTCTATTCCACCCTATGAGGATTCTGATGCAGAGGAATCCATCCCATCTGCATTTCCTCCTGAGGATTACTCTTTTCGAGAAACTTTGCATACTTTAAGGGAACATTTTCATTAGGAGAGTCAGAACTTTTCTGAATCAAAAAATAATCTTAGGGATTTCCTTCTTCTACCTCAGCATAGGCCTTTGGCAATACCTCCTGTATTAGACATTGTGGATGTTGTGTTCTCTGAATCAAGCATGGCTCCTGATTCCTTGCCTCCGGCTCCTAGTAAGCCAGACAGATATTACAGGGTTCCTGACTCCCACAAATTTCTTTCCAAAAATCCTGCTGCTGATCCTGAGACTATTTCTCAGGGTCCCAAGGGTGTTAAGGCTTCTACAGCCAAGAATCCTACCCCTTCTGATAGAGATTCCAGGACGCTGGATATATGGGGTAAGAAGGTGTATATGTCTGCAACCTCAGCAATTAGGGCTTTAAACTGCCAGTGTCATATGCTTAAATATCAACAGCATGTTATGGGCTTACTGAAACAGAAAATTATGTTGATTTCTGATTGTGTGGAAAATAAAGAGTTACAGGATTTATTGCATGCATCAGAACAGGTTGGAAAGCATACTTTGCAATTTGGTTTTGATTCCTTAGAGGCCTCTTGTAGGGCCACCGTTACTGGATCTGTGATAAGAAGGCATGCCTGGCTCAAGGAGCAAAATCTGCCTGATCATGTTAAAGCTAAATTGTTCATAGATTCATAGGTTCATAGGTTTATACTAGGCTATCTGCCCTAAGGCATTTAGAAGCCTAGCCCAAAGTTTTGTGGCTTACGCCACCCCTTATATGAAAAAATACTGTGCCCATTAGTTTGTTGTGCCTCTGTCCAGCAGTGACACAGAGATGATTCCCGGGGTAAACCTACAATCTCCCATCCACAGGTCAAGATTTCTTTTGAACAGAGCCAGCGAGGTGCTCTGTCTCACATGGACTGGGATTTTATTCCACAGCATAGGGAGTCTCTGAGTGATAAATCTATCCCTCCAGCACATCCTATTTATATCCGTGCTAAGGTTTAAGTTGCTTGCTCTAGTGGTTTTGGTGGATTTGGATTTTTTGAGGTGGAGCATGTCCATTAATTCCGGGTTGGACATGGCCTTATATGTCAGGCACATGTCACCTCTGAGCAGATGGTATGCGACTGAATAGAGCTGGAGTTTCTTCAATCTGGCAGCATATGACAGATTTTGGAGTCCCTTTATCCTTTTGGTGAGGAACTTTTGGGGTCTCTCCAATTGCTGCAGATGTCGGGTGAGATACATCCCGAATGGGGCATTGTACTCGATCATTGGTCTGATAAGTGAAGAGTACAGGGAACAATGACCTCACTAGATCTGGATGTGAATCCCTTCATGATCAGGTGGGCAATGTAGAAGGTCTTTCTAACCACTTTAGCAACGTGAGTGTCAAAAGAAAGGCCACTGTCAACCTGGGTCCCCAGGTCCCTGATAACCTCTTCTGTGCTTAGTGGATTGCCACCTATATGGTAGCTTGGGGTTACCTTGTTTTTCCCGAAGGGTATGACTATACATTTTTTGGCGTTTAACTTCAGGCCATGGCTCTGGCACCAGCTATCTGTTTCCGTGAGTCCCTTCTGAAAGATATCCGTGTCCGATGCACTTTCCACTATGGTGCCCAGTTTGCAGTCGTCTGCAAACTTTGTCAGCCAAAGTCCTCCCATGTTGGCCTGTACTTCTGAGAAGTAGATGCCAAACAATAGGGTGCCAAGGACCGGGCCCTGTGGGACACCACTTGTGACCAGCTTGGAGTCTGACATAGCGCCAGCAACTCTAACCCTGTGGGTTCTGTCCTTAAGCCAGTTTGCAACCCATCTTGTGACATATGGGTTTACATTTAAGCTGATAAGTTTTTCTACAATACCCAAGTGGGGTATTGTGTCGAAAGCCTTTGCAAGGTCAAGGTAGGCTGTATGGACTGCCTTTCCCTCATCAATGGCCTTGGTGACTGTTTCGAAGAAGTCGACCAAGTTCAAAAGGCATGATCTGCCCTTGACGAAGCCAAACTGGGTCAGGTCCAATGTCTGCAAGTCCCCTATATCTTTGTTTATGAGCTCCATTATGATCCTCTCCATAGCTTTGCAGACTAGACTTGTTAAGCTTATGGGGTGGTAATTACCAGGGTGCGTAGAGGCACCGCCTTTGTGGAGTGGGACCACAGTTGCCGTACGCCACTCCTTGGGCACGTATCCTGTGGTAAGGCTGAGATTAAGCAGCTGCCTTATGTGCGGGTTTAATTCCTCATTTAGCTCGTGTAGCACACAGCCAGGGACACCATCCAGTCCCATTGATGCTGTGTTTTTAGCTTTAGAGAGAGCAGCTTTCACCTGCACATTTGAGATGTCTGGGAGGCTACACTCTGCTGGGATAGTTATCTCTCCTTTAGGGGGGGAGAGGGGTGAAGTTTGCACTGAACCTGTCTGCCAGTATGTTGGCAATGTCTGTGGGTTCAGTGATTTTTGTATCATTTTGGACTAATTCTGAGCATATCTGGGAGTTTCCACCCAGGTTCCTAACATAGCTGAAAAAGGGCTTATGATTGTCCTTTGAATCCATGGCAATTTTTCTCTCAAAATTGGCCTTAGTTGATTTTATGAGTGCTCGTATTTTTTACTAATAATGATCAGGGGTGACTTCCCTTTTATGGATTTTGTTCTATCATGTAATAGCTTTCTCCTCTTATTGTAAAGTTTGTTAATGGCTGGGGTCCACCAGACTGGATGTTTGCCCTTTGTGGAAAGAGTCTTGGTTTTATTTGGGATTGCTTGATCCATGCAGTCCTGGAGGTGTTCATAGAAGGCATTTGTAAGGGCTTCCGTAGCTTGGGTTGTGGTTTCCACTGGCTCAGGGGCCTTGAAGGATACCACACCAGTCTTGAGCAGTGTGAAGTTTGCTTTAGAGAAGTTCTTCACTGTGGTCTTTTTTGTTTGGGGTGTATGCGGGATGTGGATTTCCAGTGAGATTAGTTTATGATCAGATCTCACCAATGAGGGATATACTTCCGGTGTGGAGCATTTTGTCCCCATGTTTGTGATAATGAGATCTAGTATATTTTCTCCTCTTGTGGGAACAGTGACTAGCTGTTCCATGGCATTTGAATTTATGAACTCCAGGAACCGTTGGGCTAGAAAGTTAGGGCTTGAGTAATGTTCCCAGTCTATATTCGGGTAGTTGAAGTCACCCAATATGATGGTGTTTGGAGATACATTTATACCCTCCAGTGTCTTCAGGAAGGCTGTGTGGGGTTCCTGAGTTTGAGAGGGTGGCCTGTAGCATGCTACAATTTGTAGAGCAGTTTTGCCTATGGTTAGTTGCACCTGGATGGTTTCCGAAGCTTCGTGCATTGCCACCAACCTGGAGGTGTGGGTTTCCTTTATGAATATGGATACACCCCCTCCTTTTGTGGTGTGGTCCGGGTTTTGGGGCCAGAACGCATGATATGAGGTAAAACCTAATAGTGCCGGGGTGCTCTCAGGAGCCTTGAACCAGGTTTCAGTTACAGCACAGACATCGATGTTCTCCATACTGAGAAGGGCCTCGAGTGCGTGCATTTTGAGATTTAGACTTCTGGCATTGAGCAGCATTACCCTCAGTTTCTTCCCATTTTTGTTTTCTAGGGTGGTAGGTTTAGAATTTGAGCCTTGCCTAAAAAAGGCACTATGGGGTGGCAAGAGCCTTAGCCAATATCCGGAATCCCAGGGGTGACAGGTGCAAGCCGTCCCTTGCGAAGCAGTGTGGCTTGTCAAGCATGTCATCCCAGGCAGACAGACATTGGATCCTCTTTGAATGACACCAGACATTAAGCCAATTGTTAAAGCTGATCATCTTGTCTCTATATTGTGGCATCATTCTTGGTGAAGGAAGGATATTGCTCAGGGTCAGGGTCATACCTGCCTGGGCTACATAATCAGAGAGCTCCTCTATGTCTCTTTTCATGTAGTCCATGGAGGTACGTCTCAGGTCGTTCACACCAGCATGGACAATGACTGTGTCATATTTGTACTTGCCGTGGAGTGACCCGAGTGCTTGTGTTATGTGGCGGATTCTAGCGCCCGATAGGCAGCTTACTGTGACCCTCTCCTTGTTCAGCCTGGTGAGTGGGACGTCAGTGTGTCTGACTATGGAGTCACCTATGACAAGTATGTTTGGTGTTGTATTTGGCCTTAAGGGCTGTGACTGCTTTGCACACTGATTTTGTGGTTTATGTGTTGCTTGTGGGGTGTCTTGAGGTAGCAGTTGTTTGGGTGTCTGCTTTGGAGGCCTCTGCTGTTTAGGTAAATTTTTACTCAGAGCCTCCGAGTATGTCTTTGTGTGTTTATGTGTTTGATTCAGTGGTGTGGTAGCATTATGTGAGGCTGGTTTTGTGGTGTGTGTAGTTGCCTTCTCCTCCTGTCTGGTCTTGCCAGTCCTGAGTTGAGAGAGCTCAGCCTCCAGTTTGGCTAAATAGCTGCATCTCTCGCAAGTATTTGCGTTATGTGGGAGGAGGAGAGGGTTGTCTGTGTGCATGAGGCAGTTATAACATTGCCTCAAGATTCCCAGATTCACCAGCTGGACCGGAGAGGAGATTGACAACTGACCTTTGGACATGCTAGAATAATATTGGAAATTCCTTAATAATTGAAAACAAGGGCCAGTGGGGAGTGAGGGTGTAGTGCTTTTAATTTTTAGTGCAGACTTATATAATTGCTTTAGTGAGCAAGTGCCAGTTGGATGCCCCTTTACAGCATGATACTCTGTTTGGGAATAAGGCAAAAGAGGTTTTAAAGAAAATGGAAGATAAAGCTAAATCTATGCAAACTGTAAAGATTTTTTGCAAGTGCAGTCACCCAGGTTCAGTAGGCACTGGCCTACTAAAAATTGGTTCTTTCTTGTGTCTAAGAGAGCCACTCAGGGCAAACCCAGGTGCTTAAAAGGCACCAGATATCAATCACAAGGATCCTACAGGTCAAAGCAAAGGGGTGCCTCCACCTCCAAATCTGGAGGTAACAAAGCACAACCCTACAGTAAGCAGTCTCAATGACTTTCCTCTGCCATCTCCAAGCACTTATCTTTTGAAAGCCCCCTTGGGGGGAAAACTAGCACTTCATGCTCAAAATTGGCAGTTAATTACCCAGGACAAGTGGGTATTAAACATAGTATCCCAGGGGTACAGATTTAATTTCCATACTTTGCCAATTCCAAACGGATGGCCGGATCTGTCACAAACTCAGTGGGCAGAGGCCCAGAAACAAGTCATGTCCCTCATGGATATGGGGGCTATTCAACCAGTACCAGAAAGGGAAAAGGACAAGGATTTTATTCAAGACTTTTCCTGGTACCCAGAAAAGACAATTCATGGTGTCCAATACTGGACTTCTCAATTCTGAACACGTTCTTGACATTCTAATATTCAAAATGCTGACTTTACAACAGCTACTGCCTATGTTAGGCAAGAATGCTTGGTTAGTAACTCTAGATTTAAAAGAGGCATACCTGCATATCCCAATAAGGGAATCTTGCAGAAGATACCTCTGCTTCAAAGTAGGATTTTTGCATTACCAATTCTCTGCACTGCCCTTTGGCTTATCTACTGCACCTAGGGTCTTTACAAAGTGCCTGTCACCAGTAATTGCATTCTGCAGACAAAGAAACATTCAAATTTATCCTTATCTGGACAATTGTCTCATTCAGGCAGAGGACAAGGACACTCTTCTTCAACATCTGGCATTTGTAAAAAGGCTCCTAGCATGCCTAGGGTACACCATAAACGAGAAGAAATCACAACTGGTACCCTCTCAAATGATTACATTCCTGGGTGCAAGCTTGAATACAACTGCCCAGATGGCTTACCTCATGCCAGACAAACAACTGCAATTGCCAACATACTTCAAACAAATTGCAACAAAAACCCAGTTATCTGCAAGACAAATTCTGCAGGCTTTGAGGTTCATGGCATACTGCATTCTACTAATTCCATATGCGAGACTGCATATGAGGAAACTTCAATAGTACCTAAAAAGTTTATGGAGTCAACATTGTCACAGTCTGGAAACAGTGATCCCTCTCATTCCCTGCCTACAACAGGAGTTTCTTTAGCGGGCAGAGACATGTCACCAAAACAAGGGACTGTCATTCACTCTACCCCCTGCCACCCAAACCCTAACTACAGACACATCAGACTATGCTTGGGGGGCCCACCTGGCAGGGAGATGCATTCAGGACAAATGGAGCCCAAACCAAATGCATCTGCATATCAACCAGAAAGAAATGCTAGCTGTTCAGAATGCTCTGACAGCCTTCAAGGACTTACTTCATCCAGGACAACTACTGATAAAGACGGACAACACTATAGTTATGTGGTACATAAACAAGCAGGGGAGTGCCCATTCCTTCCCTCTCTGCAGACTTGCCATGGCCTTGTGGAACACAGCCTTGACTTACCAAATACATCTTCAAGCTCAATTCCTGCCAGGAAAACAAAATACTCTGGCAGATGACTTAAGCAGAAATCTTATGGACCCGCACGAATGGAAACTGGATCCACAAATCTTCAACATGTTAACACAGAAATGGGGAAGCCCAGACATAGATCTATTTGCCTCTCCCCAAAACTATCAGTTGGACAAATTCTGCACGAGACATCATCACAAAAAAGCATGGAAAGTGGATGCTCTATCCTTTAGCTGGAAAAACCTATCAGTCTATGCCTTTCCCCCTCTGCCTCTACTCTCCAAGGTCTTACTAAAAGTCAGACAGGAAAAAACAAAAATTATTTTAATTGCCCCGGACTGGCCTCGCCAACACTGGTATCCGCTTCTAAGGGATATGTCACACCTTCCTCCGTGGTACTTGCCTCAGACACATCGCCTCCTTTCTCAGCAGAACTATCAAATTCTGCACACTCAGCTCCAAACTCTGAATCGTGCAGCATGGCTAATCAACTAATTATTCAAACCACATCTCTCAGTAAACCTGTGATGGATGTCATTTTGGAAGCCAGAAGGCCTAGTACTAGAAAAACTTATGCTGATAAATGGAAGAGATTCTGTGCTTGGAACCAAGCACAGGGAATACACACAGCAAAGCCCAATATTCCTCAGCTTTTACAATACTTAACTGAGATGCTTGACAAGGGCCTATCCTTTTCTTCAATAAAAATCCATGCCTCTGCCATCTCGGCTCATTACAACACAGAGCCTCCTCTCTTTTCTCATCACTGCTAAAACAGTATCTCAGAGGGGCCAAAAATTTAAGGCCTCCCATGAGAGTGCCAACTCCCGCATAGGACCTCAATTTTGTGCTGAAAAAACTCACCCTACCTCCTTTTGAACCAGCAGCTACTGCGGATATAAAATTTCTTTCTTGGAAGACAGCTTTCCTTTTGGCAGTCACTTCAGCTAGAAGGGTTTCAGAACTACAGGACCTCATGGCAGTGGAGCCTTTCATTATGTTTTACCCAGACAGGGTGGCCCTCAGGACCAACCCTTCCTTTATGCCTAAGGTGGTTTCCAGTGTGGCGCTTAACCAAACCATTCACCTGCCAACTTTTTTCCCAAATCCCCAAAATAAGGGGGAGCGGATTCTGCATTCACTGGATGTACACAGACAACTAAGATTCTACTTGAACAGGACAAACATCTCTAAGAAAGTCTGAGCAACTACTGGTAGCATTTGCTGCAGGATCAGAGGGGAAGGCTATATCAAAGCAGAATATTTCTAAATGAATAAGCCACTGCATTCATTTCTGCTATTTTCAGCATGGTAAACCTGTGCCAAAGGGGATCAGGCCCCATTCCTCCAGGGCTGCCTCCACTTCAGCAGCTTTTCTCAGAGGGGTCCCTACCAAAGACATTCTAGAAGCTGCTACTTGGAGCTCTGTTCATGCATTCACAAAGCATTACCATTTTCCTCTCTTCTCTAAATCCAGGGCAGGCTTTGCCACTGCAGTCTTGCAGGGCCTTATAGCTGCTCCTAATGCTGTTTAGCTCCACCCTCCCATCCATAGCTTTGGGATTCTACCTAAATGTAATGACTGCAACAGTGAAACACGAAGAACATAGTACAGTTGTGTACACTTACCATAAATGTAGATGTTCGAGTGTATTCACTGTTGCAGACGGGTTACCCACCCACCATCCCCCATTCTATACCTTTTCTTTCCTTCACTATACTCAGAAGCCTTTGTGGTGTATTTGCTTTTAGTTGAAGGTAAATTTTATGTTTCTAAGGTGCATTTGCATACATTTACTGTTTAGTTATATATTTTTGCTCCTCATTTGGGGGCACCTGACATCTGGGGCAAGAAAAACTGACTAAAATGGCATTGGCTGCATGTTTTATACCCCTGACGACCTGACGTCATGGAAGAGGAGACAGCAACTGATGCAGGACCCAAGACTTTGTTATTCAGGCTAAATGAGGGCAACCTGCCAGCAGATTACCCTAATGTAATGACTGCAACAGTGAATACACTCGAACATCTACATTTATCATAAGTGTACACAACTGTACTTTTTCCTGAATAGAATGCAGGGTCTTTTCCTCTCTTTAGATCCCATTGTATGGTATAAACAAAAGGAGCAGACTGTTTGGCTCTTTCAATAATATTTTGTGGTTTCCCTGTATGCAAAACTCCTAGTATTTGAGTCTCTGGAAATTCTTTTCTTATTAATGTTATTATCCCTTTTCTTTTCTCACTAGATTGCTCAGAGGCAGTGCCTAGAGTATATCCATATCTTAGACGCCTGAGGTACCCCAATGACGATAGATATATTTCCTGAAGGGCAAGAACATACGGTTGATGAGTGTCAGCCGACCTGTTTAGTGGGTAGTTTAGTCCCTTTATAATGATACTAAATAACTGTATCCGTGCTTGAGGAAGAACTCTTGGAGAAATGATGTATGCAGGGCCTCCGTATGATCAATACTGCCCTGACTCTCACACATCATACCCCCATCCTGAAAGCAAAACAAACACATACTATAACATTTCTAGATGTCACATTAGAACCATAGACATCAGAACTATACAGGAAAAACATATTGGTACAAAAAAAGTGTTATATTTGCTTTCAAACTACTGAAGACACAGACAGAAGTGAAATCCAGAAGTTATAGTCATTATTATATTAGTTTTATATGTAGTCACATTCTGTACTGGAACTGAATAATCACAGGTAGGAATGAAAAAAAAACAGGAAGGACAGGAATAAGGAAGGGCAGCACGTGCCCTTGACTTCAGATTAACCTGGATGTACATAGAAGAAAAAGAGAGATGGCACAGAATCCATCCATCCACAACCCTTTCTCCCATTTTTTCCACATGGGGTTGGGATGTCACTGTTAAAGTGACAATCATCTAGAGCCAAGGTTTGCACTGCTGGGTGGCCAGCCCTGCCACGTTATGGCATAGAATCTTCCCCTTAGATAAAAGCCCTCCCCTATCCTTCAGTTCACTGGTTCTCTTGCAGTGTACAGCTGATTCTCAATGTAAGTTAACTAAATATACCATAGCTTTGGTAACATCTGTGCAAATAAACATCATTTCAACTCTGCTTCATCCCAGGAAAGTAAAGCAAGCTATTCAGAAGAGTAGCTGGTAGGTGAAACTGAATTTGTGATGATCTTCTCACATGACCACAAGTTACTCTTTGTATATCACATGCTGCATTCTACTAGCCCTTATTTGAGACAAAAAACTCATCTGTCAAAGGCAATCTTTCTAGATGAAAACAGAAGTAATTTATGAATGGAAGCAAAGGTGACAGACATGCGTTGCATGGTGTGTGAAACCATGCACCATGTACAAAAGCATCATTGCACATCATTATGACAGGGATCATGACCACTCATCACAGAATCATGGCTTCCAGTCGTTGCACATCATTATGACAGGGATCATGACCACTCATCACAGAATCATGGCTTCCAGTTGTTGCACATCATTATGACAGGGATCATGACCACTCATCACAGAATCATGGCTTCCAGTTGCCTTCTGCTTTTCATCATTGGGTCCTTATTCCTTGTTCCTAAAATGAGTAGTCACAACGCACTGCTCTCTGAGAAACTTGGAGACTAGGCTAGCAAAGGATTATTTCTATGATCAATGGTAAGGAGGTATGAGGGTTCTTTTGGTGTGAGGAAGAGCTGGGCAGACAGCATAATGTGGCTGAGTGAGAAATGGGGGTGCATAAAAATATTTACAACATCTTAGTTTAGATACAGTTCTTGTAACTTAGTTTAGGGAGTGGTTAATAAATAGGAATGGACTGTTAAAGATTTTGTACTCAAGTAAAATGTCTGTCTGTATTTCCATAATGGGTCTGTTTTGTCTCCACAATTACTCAGTTTGTGTATGGCAATATTGTCTGACAATGTCAAAGTGCAATCATCAAAGCTATGCAAATACAAAAGTTAGCCAAAATGTTTGCAAAATTATGATGCAGGTTATTCTCTGTCTTACAAGGTTTATAAAAGCTCCAGTGACAAATACAAGTAGGTTAAATGGTAGCATAATTAAATCTAGCTACATGGTTGCTTGTTTAAATAAACAATCAATATACTGCCAACTTGATAACCAGACCATCTCAGAAATTAAAGAATGTACGAATTTGGATGATGTTACTGGCAATAACATTATCTTCAGACCGCATACTAATAAAATGGATCAGATGTATCCTCAGATTTTGCTCCCTACCCATTTTAATTAGATTCAATATTTGGGCCTATGTTCTTTAGCATGCAGGAATGTCAGTTGTGGTATGGTTCAATTATATAGCATAATCAGTAACAATTGCATATTATATTGTTTTGGAATTTGAATGAACATTTCTCCACTAAATCTAAGAAGTTCAAGACAGAATGCAAAAATAGATGGAAATGCTAGCAAATGGACAATGACCAGGCTTTTTTTTTTTTTTTGGGGGGGGGGGGTAGTACCAAACAGGATGGATTACTTACCATTACTAAAAACTTTAATACACATTAGATATTCATATCGTGGTCAGAATATTGTATTGGACTGGGTTTATTCTCTTATGTAATTTCTTTCTGAGATATGCATCACTGTAACATGGAAATAATTTTGAAATGTTTTATTTATTTTACTTATTTTTCCCCTTTGTTGCCCAGGTTACATAAACTATCAAATTAAAATTCCATGTGGAGTGTAGATATTTGCAAGAGTGGAGAAGCTGACCTGATAAATTTCTAGTGTGTATGTAGAGGAAAACCACAAGTCTTCAGGCAGCATGATTTATCTCTTAAATATTGGGGAAGCTAGTTGGTGTGCCAACGTCTTAAATTCTCCCCTGAACTTTATATGGTTAACACACTTAAAACTTCTGATGGAAATACTGATGACGAAAACAAAAATGTGATGTTTGAATTTGCATAGTCTTAAATATTATCTTCAAAGAATAATTTTAGAAATAAAAAATAATACAATTCACATGGCATGTCATTTTGTAAGATAAACTCTTCTAATACTACATTTTTATGCTTCCTTCACAGTATTAGAAATATTTCCTGAGATCTGCAAGTGCAAAAACAAGATAGTAGACTGCACTGAGAAAGGTCTGACATCCATTCCTGACAGGATATCATTAAATGTGACTGAACTGTAAGTAAAAGTAGAGGAACGGTGTACTAATGAAGCTTGTGGCAAGTGTAAGAAAAACATACTATACCATGAAGTTTTATTGGAGCAGGTAACCATGACAATCTGGAACTCGACAGCTACGTGGTCCCATATTCATAACAAAACTCTTTCAAGATTTATCATTACAATTTTGAGGTAACCTATCCTTCAGACCTCACTAAAACATGTACATGTAATAAACACTGTCTCCCTTATTGTCTACATATGGGGAGAGATTACTGGAAAACTGAAGATAACAGGAAGTCATGTTAGAAGAAGAAAGGAAAAATAACATTGTTCTTTTAGTTCCAATGTAAAATTATCCAGTGTTCTGAAATTACCTGCAAAGATGTTGCTGTACAGAGATGTGTTTACCTCATATGTTCTTGCACTGTTCTAATTATTTATGACATGTTTTCTTTTTCTGAATGCATTAGTGGAGGTCCACCTTGTCACAGTGCCTCCATTGCGATTGTTTGGCCACCTTCTTCAGTTACCAGGTGTCCCTTTACATGCTTCTGTCCGAGCATCTTACTGAAGCCTATTCAGCTTATATAGACCTAGACTTATACAATCCATGTGGTAAAGTCACAGGCACCACTTCTGAAAGCAAAACATTACCAATGGCGTATCACAGAGTTCAATGTTGAGCCCTTTCCTGTTTGGCATCTATTTCTCAGACCTTCAAGCTAACATTCCTGGCCTATAGTTATCTATGTTTGTAGACAACTTTAAATTGGGAGTTGTCGTTTGATCTTTCATTAACTCATAATTTATCCCACATGGTATAGATTATGTTAATTATCAGTGAAGGGACAGTGGCCTCACATTATGAGGGTCAGAGGTCAATACCTTTGTGAAGTTTAGTTATATAACATCTAGTGGGACTCCCCTGTCAAGATATTCTAAAACACTGTTATAAAACTGAATTGTGTGACTGACAGCTCTTTATGCCTATAAACCAATGATGTTTTTCCCTAGAGACTCCTGGTTTCTAGAAAAACCACCACCTTCCTTCCCTCCAAGTCTTATCCATGGCTTTTACTACTGCCATCACTGTTAGCCTAATAGACACTTATCCCCCTCAATTTTGATACCCATCCAACCTCCTGGATAATGGCACCACTCTTGTTAACTTCCATTCCTTTGGTATTTCTTCATTCCTGCAGTAGTCAGAGATCTGCTGAACACCCACATCAGAGGAATCATCAACATATCTGTAAAACGGCAGAGGACACTGGAAGCAGTGCATAATCCATGTGCCTTATTCTTCCTTGGGGGATACAGTTCCTCTCCATTTCCTCTCTCTGTTTCCTGATTTTCACCCACTGCACTCCTCCCTCTGACTAGCTTCCACGCAGCAGTGCACCCTTACTTTCCTTTGTAAAGACTGAGGTGAACTATCCAGTCAGTACTTTTGACGTTTTTTTTCTGTGTTCCTTTACTTCTGTTCCTGTCATGAGTTGACTTGACCTATCTAGGTCTGTTCCTCCAGTATACTTAAAATTTGTCAAAGTGCGTGGCTTCTTCTGTCAATTCTGTTTTGAAAAGAACCTTTGCTGCCTTCCCCTACTTTGCTGCCATTCAGCCTTCCTCCTTCTGCCCTGCTTTCTTCACCTCATTAACTCCTCCATCCCTTACAATTTGTGTATGACCTCTCTTTTGCCCTAATCATTAGCATCACCTTCCTACATAGCCAAGATGATTTTCTCTGTTTCTCATTTTGTATCATCAGTATTATAGAGTTCTCCACAGCCCAAAATTCAAAATATCTGACCCATTGTGATATCTCACTCACCCCTATAATTTGCCTTCTGTCCCCTAACTCATTTTGGGCCCTCACTCCAGCTCTTCAAAGTACATGATATCCAAAATCACATACCACTGTCTTTGGATTCTTACATCCATCCCAGTCACAGAGACACAATGGTATGATTACTTTTAAGTAATGGTGCCTTGACCTTGATTACGCTGACCCCATCCACCATGATTTACAAAACACCTTAAATTATCGTTCTGGTACCATCCCATAAAATCTGCATAAATATTTCATAGTCCAAGACATCATCTCCTTCTCACTCACTCACTGCTGTGGAGCCTGGGATCTTTCCATCTGTTCCTGGCAGATTTAGATCTCCATGGTTATATCCTCTTCTGTCTGCCTACTCATGTATTCTCTCTCTCTCTCTCACTTTCTGACTCTCCACTCGCGAACATTTTGGTAGCTGACCCAGTAAATCTGTCCTCCAGTACTCTGCTTCTGCTTGCTATAACACTGCTCCAGTGGTCTTAAACAAACGTCTAACTCCCACACTACTTTTTTGCCCCTCCACTTTTCATAGAATGGCATTTTGTATCTCCTCTAACTTCATGTTTGTCTCCTTTCCTTACCTAGATTAACATGTCACCTCAATCTCTCCCAACTTTGCCATTGCTAAGGAGTTTATAGCCTGGCAGCTCTATATTTCACTTTAGTGTCACTGTCCCATTTATGTGTGATACAGTAATGTCTGTCTTCCACACCTTCATTGCTGTTTGTAGTTTTACACTTCCTCCACAGACATTTTGTACTCTATAGGCATCTGAAGTCATCTACTTTTACTCCTTGAACTCGTTCTGGACACCTGTGCCTTTTTTCTGTACTCTATAGTAATATTATCCTCCAGTGCTGGAATTAGCCCTAGTTTATTCCTCTGCTATGGTTTGCACCTGTTTTACCTTTTGTCTCTGGCCCAAGTATCTCCCCATCTTTTTATTTCTTTAACAATCTTTCCCCCTTCCATCTTAGTTTATGTGTATAACTGAAACTGCACCCTTTTCACTTAGCTTTAAGCACCTGTGTCCTTTCCAAGCTAAGGCACAGCCTGTCCTAGACACAGAGCAAGTTTCTATCTTTGTCTCTCTATCTCTCCATCTCCAAACACTCCTCAAACTCTTGCTGTTCCTAAACCCAGCTCCATTGTTCACTACCACAGTAAGTCATAAGGGACAGTAATACTGTACTTCCTTAGCATAATGGCTCCAAGCACAAGTAACAGTTTTAGAGGATCCATATTAAATAAACAAAAAGTGGAAATGTCGAACGGCCAGATTAACGAAAAGGCCGTTCCTCGAGTGAAAGCTGGAAACTTTGCTCTTTCTTCACTGTAGTGTGATCTTGGAGTTGGTATATATAATTAGCGGGGGGTGTGGAGGCACAGCCCCCCACAATATTCATTTTGAGGAATGGCCTTTTCATTTATTTGGCCATTCGACATTTCCACTTTTCGTTTATTTAATAGGGAAGCATTTTCAGATTGGTAGCTCCAACTTCTGGCCTGATATTTCACTGACACCTTCCTAGTCTTGATGCCTAGGTGTCCCACAGCATTTGTCCACTCCTCGTCCTTACTGCCAACCTTGGTCATCCACTCCTATGTCTTAATAAGTCTAACAAATATGATTTGTTCTCCTCCAATCTGATCTGTCCTCTTTTCCATACTAAAATTCTTCATGTCCTAAATAATTGAGTATTTCTTCTCTGTGCCCAAACTAAATGTCATCTACTACTTCATTTTCTTCCCTTTGTCACTGCCCCTTCTACCTGCAACCTTTCCACTCCACACACACCACCTTAATTATTCCCTAGTGACTCCTACTAATTAACTCCATTTATCTGCCATACACTATATATTATTCTTCCTGCTGACCACCCATTCTGCCTGATTTGGCACATTCTTACTCTCTGAATACCATTTCCTGCCTGTTTTCCCTCTGCTGTCCATTTGGCAGTGTATTCTATATGGCCACCTCAGGCTCTGCCTCCCTTTCAACATCCGTCAGCACCACATCAGTATTTGCCATCCACCTTGGTTCCTAGTTATCTCTTTCATGATTGTTACTTCCCTTTCTTCCTTTTTATTACCACACTTGCATCAGTATTTGTCATCCACCTTGGTTCCTGCTTATCTCTTCATGAATGTTACTTCCCTTTCTTCCTTTTTACCACCCTTGCTTTCTAACTTTTTCTTCTCTGTATGCCTCCTTCATCATACTGACATCCTGTCTACTGCAGAAGTTATATATACTTCCCTGACTAGTTATGTTCTCCTCTCAAAGCCTACCTCTATTCATTTTATAGTCCATCCTGTCTCCTCTTTTCCCCTTCCATCCAGCTCCTCTCTGCCCTTTTCTCCCATCTAGTCAACCTACAACTACCTCTATTTCCCTTGCTCTTCATGAGATTCCTCCATCTTATGTACTCCTTTCCAACTCCTTTCCTTTAGCTTGTATTGCCCCTTCATCTTGCATCAATTGTTTTTAATGTATTATCACCTGGCTTGTACTTTCACTAGCCTACTTTTCACTATCCATTTTTAATTCCCGGAGCACTGGTCATTCCACTGTTTCTTATCTGACTATTTCCTGCTAATCATTATCCTTCTCTCCACTCTTCTTTGACCTTCCTATCTATAGGTCCAGCAACATTACTCTGCCCTACTTCCACTGCTCCTCATTATCTACCGTCCTATCAAAGTCCGGCCTTACTTTCACTGCACTACCTGTGTCCATCTCTAGCTTAACTGAGAGTTGTGTAACTGTATACTGTTTCCCACCCCTCTATGAGCATTTAGGAGTTTGGTTAGATAGCTCTGAGAAGATGCACTTGTGTTCTACTTCTAGCTCTATTCCTTCTATGGTTCTGACTCTGCTTTATGCAATGTCTTGTGCGCCTTCCCAAGATTGCTCCTTGTAAAACACTACTGGTCAAAGGACCGAAGTCATTGGTATTTAGACAGTATCAACCAGTGTTCCATGCAGCACTTCCCTTCTGTTTCATAATTATAACTCTTTATATTTAATGTATAGAATGATAACTGGTACTCCTACAAATGGGTATTGTAAAAGTAAGCTGGAAACAACAATGTTGATAATGTGCATGTTGGAGTGTGCAGGTAGAGGTCACAAATATATAAATAGGGTTTCACAAACTGGTTTTGCAGTGATGACTCAACACTGAATAGGATCAGTGTGAATGGGCTGTTGAACGTAAATTAGCATAAGGGATAGACAACTCAATAGCTGTTAGGTTTAGGAATACAAACAGGAATACTAGCTGAGTTAAGTACAAACTTGCACTGTTAAATATTGTACTGAATTTTATTTTTCTGTCTGTTTAATTGTTTCATTGAATGTTGTGGTCTGTGTCTCTCTGTAGTTATTTATTTTTCCATTTAATTGTTTCATAGAATACTGTGGTCTCTCTTTGTCTCTCTCTCTCTCTTTCTCTCTGTCTCTCTGCAGTAAGTGGGGACTATTCTGTTTCACTTCATTGATATTCAGTGTTAAACTCTTGGCCTAGAGGGTTTCTCTGTATTTGTAAGTGTTCACATATCTTTGAATTTATTACTCCTCAATACCTGAGTTGTTTGGCTTCTGGTACATACATACAATCAACTGCATTACTAGCTGAGTCAAGTACAAACTTGCAGTGTTAAAGATTGTACTGCATTTTATTTTTCTGTCTGTTTAATTGTTTCATTGAATATTGTGGTCTGTGTCGCCCTGTAGATATTTATTTTTCTATTTAATTGTTTCATAGAATAGGGTTACCACCTGTCCCACTTTACGAGGGACAGTCCCTCTTTGGGCAGTTGTGTCCTGCAAAAAAATTGAAAAAATGGCAAATGTCCTGAGATTTTAGGAAAAAATATTTCCTATATTTTCTTTAATAGTTGCATAAAACAGTTATTTTGTATCTGAAACACCTAAATATTATAATAAACAGAATAAGCAACTCAAATGCTACAAGAATAAGCTTTTATTCTGGCAAAAAAGTGAATTTCTGCCCTTTGTACTGGCCATGGGTATGTTTTGCCCTACAAGATTTGACGTTTCTATGAAAAATGTCCCACTTTGGGCATTTGAAAAGGTGGCAACCCTATCATAAAATACTATGGTCTCTCTCTCTCTCTCGGTCTCTCTCTCTCTGTCTCTGCAGTTAGTTTCCTGCCCTCCCTCCCTGTTCTTGTTCTGGTATTAAACTTGGTGGCTTTGGAATTGCCAGCCCCTCCTGTAAATTTGTGTTTGAGCTTTCCTCCTGGGTCTATGTCATTTGCTCACTCAACCAAGTACAGTGAGATCATATTTAGACTTCAGACACTCCTACCAGTCCCATCTGTTCAGCTCTGTCCCAGCTGTATTCCATTCTAGTGTCACTAGCTCATTCTACCTAATACAGAGAGAACATTTGTGAAGGGCAAGCCACTTAGGTCCTTAATTTTGAATTATCTTTGTTTCTCTTTTCTCCCTTTCCACTTAAAAAAAATTCTAAGCTTGTTTCCTGTCTTTCCTGCAAGTAGTTTAGTCCAGATACAGATATGCTGTATCCAGGACTGTTTGTAAGCTTCTGAGCCCACAAAGACTTTGTTGGAGGGAAGCCTTCTAGCTTATCAGTGGGAGTGGTAAGCACTAGGTAGCCTATCTACCACAAGAGTGGTTTCAGGCCCAGAAATTGTAGTTTATTGGCCGTTTGGCAGTTTTTCCATCTCTTTCAACTTTCTGGTTTAAAAGCCCGCATTTACACTTGTTTCCCACCTTTCCTGTAACTAGTCTAGTCCAGATACAGATTTGCTGTATCCAGGACTGTTTGTAAGCTTCTGAGCCCCCCAAGCCTTTCTGTGTTGGAGGGAAACCTTCTAGCTTATCAGTGGGAGTGGTAAGCACTAGGTAGCCTATCTACCACAAGATCCAGGTACAGATTCTTAGTTTTAGCACTTGAATTTGCTTATTTGTGCTCAGTACTTGTTCAGAACTTGTTGTCAGCACTAAATAAGCTACAAATTACTACAGCACTCAACCTTCCTCTTTACCTAGAGGAAAACAGTTTTTGTACTTACTTTCCTCACTTCCTTAGAGAAAAACAGCTCTTATACTCACTTTCCTCACTTGTCTAGAGGAAAGTCATTTTTTATTCAGCCATGTCCAAGGGTCAGCTCCCAGTGTTCTTTCCTTTCTATATGATGAATCTGGGCATCTTGGTGCAATGTAGCAATAGCCTCATGTACACAGACAACCCTCTCCTCCTACCACCCAACACTACAACCTGTGACAGATGCATTTATAGCCAAACTGGAGGTAAAGATCTTTCCAACCAAGACTGAACTTGACAGTCAAGAGGAGAAGGTAAACACTTGCACCACACCACACTCATCACATAGTCCCACTAAACCTACACCACCAAAATCCACACATAGAAACACAAAAACATTTGTGGAGGCTCTCAATAATAATCTGCTCAAGCAACAAAGACCTCCAAAGCATAAACGCCAACCAATCTCCACCCCCCCAACACAACACAAATGACACAGAGCCAACAGACTCAGTGTGCCAATAAACCACAGCCCATAAGGCAAAACAACATACCCAACACACTAGTCACAGGTGACTTTATAGTCAGGCACACTGATGTCCCACTCACCAGGCTAAACAAGGAGAAGGTTACTGTCAGCTGCCTGTCGGGTGCCAGGATCTGCCACATAACCCACGTACTGAAGTCACTCCACAACAAATACAAATATGACTCTGTCATTATCCATGTTGGTGTGAATGACCTGAGACATACCTCCCTGGACTACATGAAAAGAGACATGGAGGAGCTCTCTGATCTTGTAGCCCAGGCAGGTATGACCCTAGCCCTGAGTAGCATCCTGCCATTGCCCAGAATGATACCGCAGTACAAGGACAAAATGATTGACTTCAACAATTGGCTAAGCTTCTGGTGTCATTCTAAGGGGATCCAGTATCTGTCTGCCTGGGACACCATGGTCGGCAGACCACAATGCTTTGCCAGAGATGGCTTGCACCTGTCGCCCCTGGGATTCTGGATACCAGCTAAGGCTCTTGCTGCCCCTATAGTGCCTTTTTTAGGCAAGGTTCAAATGACAAATTCACCACCGTAACAGGAACAGGCAAGCAAAAACTGAGGGTAATGCTACTCAATGCTAGAAGTCTAAATCTCAAAATGCACTCACTCGAGGCACTCCTTAATATGGAGAACATCAATATCCGTGGAGTGACTGAGACCTGGTTCAAGGCTGTAGAGCACACACCTGCATTACCAGGCTATAACTCATACCACACTTTTCGGCCATCTAACCTGGACCAGAACACCAAAGGCAGAGGTGTATCCATATTCATTAAGGATATCCACACCTCCGGGCTAGTTGCACAGCATAATGCATCCGAGGTTATCCAAGTGCAACTTACTCTGGGCAAAACTGCAATCCAAATTGAAACTTGCTACAGATACCCCACCATGTCCCAGGATTCCCACTCCTCTTTTCTTGATATTCTGGAAAATATTAGGGTTCAACCAAATGCCCTAATAATGGGCGATTTCAACTACCCCATCATTAACTGGGAAAACTACTCATGTACTAACTCCTTTGCTCAACGCTTTCTGGAATTCATAAATTCCAATGCCCTGGATCAACTTATCCACATCCCCACCAGGGGCAACAATATCCTAGACCTAGTCATTACCAACATGAGTGACCGATGTTCCACACCTGAAGTCAACTCCTCACTGGTCAGATCTGACCATAAGCTAATCACCCTAGATATCCGCATCCCACCCCCATCCACCATTAAGGAAACCACAGTAAAAAATTTCTCCAAAGCCAACTTCATGCTTCTTAAGACAGAAGTGGCGAACTTCATGACACCCATGCAGATGGACAATACAGTTATGACTGCTGAATCATACACAAATGCACTCTATAAGCACTTACAAGAGTGCATGAATCGTGCCATCCCAAACAGAACCAAGATGCTATCCTCCAAAAAAGGAAGCCAGTCTGGTGGTCCCCTGCCATAAACAAACTCTACAACAGAAGGAAGAAACTGTTGCAAAAGAGAGTAAAATCCCATAAGTGGAGGAGCTCCCTGGTCAGCCTCAGTAAGAAGCTGAAATCCATTATAAGATCCTCCAAAGCTAGCTACAAAAACAAAATTGCCACTGATTCTAAGGGCAACCACAAAGCATTCTATAGCTATGTCAAGAAGCTCAATGCAACACCCAAATCTGCCCTGAGTTACAGCACAACGGCATGAAAATTACAGAACCAACTGATATTGCCAACATCCTGACAGATAGGTTCAGTGCTAACTTTACCCCCCTCTCACCCCCTAAAGGGCCCATATCTATGCAGGAAGAATGCAGAGTCCCTGTAATCACATCTATGCAGGTAAAAGCTGCACTCTCTAAAACCAAATACACAGCATCCATGGGACCAGACAACATCCCAGGCTGCGTTTTACATGAACTTCAGAACGAACTGACTCCCCACCTAAGCACCATGTTCAATCATAGTCTCACATCAGGCTTTGTGCCCACTGAATGGCTCACAGCAACAGTTATCCCATTCCACAAAGGGGGAGCTACCACTGATCCTGGGAACTATCGCCCTATAAGCCTGATGAGCCTGATCTGCAAGGCCATGGAACTTATCATCATGGAACTCATAAACAAAGACATTAATAACCTCCAAACTCTGGACCCCAACCAGTTCAGGTTTGTGAAAGTCAGATCATGCCTTCTGAACCTGATCGACTTCTTTGAGGCAGTCACCAAAGCCATAGATGAGGGTGAGGTGGTTCACACAGTCTATCTTGTCCTCGCCAAGGCTTTTCAACACCATTCCCCATTTTGGAATTATAGCTAAACTCACTAAACTAAGTATAAATCCCTACATCACAAGATGGGTTGCCAGCTGTCTCACTGACAGAACCCACACTGTAAAAGTTGCAGACTCCAAATCTGACTTCAAACCAGTGACAAGTGGAGTACCACAGGGTTCAATCCTGGGACCTCTCCTGTTTGCTATCTACCTCTCTGAAGTACAGGCTAACACAGAAAGCCTCTGGCTAACGATGTTTGCAGATGACTGCAAACTAGGAGCCATAGTCGAGTCCCCAAATGATGTGGACATCCTACAGAAGGGCCTCATTGAGACAGATGCCTGGTGTCAGAGGCATGGCCTCAAGCTCAATGCCAAAAAGTGCATTATCATCCCCTTTGGTAAAAACTCTGTACCCATGAACTACCACATAAACAGCAGTGTACTTAATGCTGAATGTATGATAAGAGACCTTGAGACCCAGGTGGACACTAGTCTCTCCTTTGATAACCACATCACCACAGTAGTCAGAAAATCTTTCTATGTGGCACACCTTATCACAAAAGGGTTCTCATCCAGGAAAAAAGAGGTAATTGTTCCCCTCTACTCTGCACTCTTTAGACCCATTATAGAGTACAATGCCCCTTTTGGAATGTACCTCACAAGACATCTGCAGTAGCTGGAAAGGCCACAGAAGTACCTCACAAAGAGGATTATTGGCCTCAAACAGATGCCCTACACTGACCGTCTCAAAAAACTCCAGCTTTACTCCGTAGCATATCGCCTACGCCGAGGTGATCTCTGCCTAACATATAAAGCTATGTTAAACCCAGAGCTGTTGGACATGCTACACCTAAAGAAATCCCAATCCCTCCGAGCTACACAGTCTAGGAACCTAAACTTTGTCATCACAATAAACAGGACATGCTGGAGAGATATATTCCTGTCCCAGAGACTTCCTATACTCTGGAACAAGCTACCCATCTATGTCAAGCAAAGTTCCTTATTAGCACTCTTCAAGAAAAATCTTGATGAGTGGATGGGAAATAGGAAATACACCCTGGGGATCACTTCTCAACAGGGGCACAGGAAATTAACTTTCTTGGGTGGTGTAAGTCAGGGAACCTTGTTGGCTAGGCTTACTTAGGCCCTTGGGCCGATAGCCTAGTAACTACCTATGAACCTATAAGATGAATGAGGTGGGGAAACTGTGCACGCCACATGGCAGTCTGTTCTAAAAGTTTTCTGAAGAAAATACTAAAACTGTGTCTGTTAGTTTGGCCACAAAAGTCAACTAGCCATTTACTCTCACAGTACAAAAGCAGTTATCCTGACACATGTCTCACAAAAGAGAAATGCAAAGTATACCTACCCTAACCTAGAACTTTTCAAATGGTAAGAAAAAAATAAATAAAAGCAAAACCGCAATAAAATTAGAAAAAAAGCAAGAAACAAAGAGAGAAAATTAATGCTAGTAAACAAACAAAGCCAAAATCAGATTGACTTACACATCAGTCTCTTAAAGCATTTGGCTAAAGTGAAGCTTTAACGTATTGTATAATGATATGTTATCACTTATCTGCTAAATTAGTATGTTAATCTGGTACTTAGATCTATTCAAAAACATAAAATGGCAATGTCTGGAATTGATTTATGAGTGAATACTGATTTATTTGTGCAGTCTCTAAACAGTACACAGATTCCTTTCTTCATCTTTCTTTTTATATTCTTCTTCAAGTGATATTATTTTCAGTACATCAAAACAAGTAAATGGCCAAAGCAGAACTAAGCAGCTATGAAGTGCACTGAAAACTTAAAGATGTGTACTGTTAGCTTGCTGTATAATTTTTGTTCTTGGTCTTGTAGTTTTGCTTTGGAGAATCATGTAATGGGATTTTAATTGTTACCTGAAATTATTAAGGTGGGATAGCTTCTTGAACAGGATCATCCACCTGAAAGGCAGCATGCTGGAGGTCCCTGCTGAAAAGCTGAATAAACTGACTGTACCAACCACCCAAAATATTACAGAACACAGCACAGTGCTTAAATTAGCTTTGGAGGAAATTATTTTTTTAGAATTGGCAATGAATCGACAAATAGGGCCGGTGTTAGCATTTTGGGGGCACCCAGCAAATGTCAAGTTGGGGGGCCTCCTAGGCACTTTCAGTCAAAGTGTCACTCTGTCACTGCCACCCCTCCTAAGTAGCCTTTTAGTTCATGCTGCAAACTTAAGTAGTAATATGTACAGATTGTTCTGTAGCTACAATGCGCTTACAGTACAACAGGCCTATGTACCACACTATGCTCGCCCATCTCACAGAGGGACATTCACAGTTACTGGCATTTTAGTTGCAACAATGATACATTATAGCAACTCTATGTATAGCTCTGGATTTAAGTGAAAAGGTGTTGTAGGCATAATGTTTCAGCCCCCGCCCCTACACACACACACACACACACACACACACACACACACACACACACACACACACACACACACACACACACACACACCCTCCAGTCCTCCCCTGCATCCCCCCACCATCTTAGAATCCCTATACCATGCACATTACTTTTTTCCCTTGTCACATTTTGCCTTACTCTTCAGCTTTTCATAACTGTCTATATGCTCTGAATTGCATTTTAAAGTTTTTGTTTTCTTTTTACATAATCTTTTCATCCAATGATGGCTTGAACAGAAATTATGATTAAGGAAAGAAATTCAGTGTTGCTGCTCAGCTTAAGTTTTCCTTTTATCCTTTCAGCACACCATCCTGACCAAGACAGCACAGTAATAACCATTTAGGAAATAACTCGGATAAGCCAGGTCCAAGAAGCCATAGGCTTATAGGAGTTCTGGGATGCATTTTAGAGAATTTTCCCAACCTTTTAATCCTTTGGTATCCTAAAGAAATCCATGAGTAAGAAAAGAATTTCAGTCTTTTTTTTTTCTTTCAAGGAAGATATAAGTTTTTCCCAAGACTTAATGTTCAAAGATGACAAAATAGTGGCTGACAACAAACTAACAAGTCAGTTGTTGTCTGGATACGTAGGTCCAATCTGGAAATATGGCCTGCCTCCCTAACCACCAAAAAAGACAGTAACTGCCTTCACATCCCTCTGGTCTTAGACTGAGATGAAAGTAGAGGTTCAAATTGCCACAGTCATGTGTTTCAAGTGACTGCTGACATATATATATCTATATCTATATCTATATATCTATATATATATATATATATATATATATATATATATATATATATATATATATTCGTATATGGGTCTATATCATTTCATTGAAAACTCATTTCATTGAAGCTTAATTCATTGACACATATTCACTGAAAGCTCACTTCACTGAAAACCCATTTCACTGAAACTCATTTCGTTGAAAGGTATATATGGCCTTTTCCCCACTGTTGTGTGATCCTGGAGTTAGTATATAAAGTAAGGGGGGTGGGGGGCACAGCCCCCCCCCACATTGGGTGATGTGTGGGGCATAGCCCCCCACATATTGTAAATATTTTAAAGCATATTAGTAGGGATACTTACAAGTGTAATGAAAGAATTCTTCCAGACAACATATAACCAATTTATGTGGGGGGCTTTGCCCCCCACATCCCCTGAATGTGGGCGGCTGTGCCCCAAACCCCCCCCGTTACTTTATATACTAACTCCAGGATCACACAACAGTGGGGAATAGGCCATATATATCTTTCAACTAAATGAGTTTCACTGAAATGGGTTTTCAGTGAAGTGAGCTTTCAGTGAATATGTGTCAATGAATTAAGCTTCAATGAAATGAGTTTTCAATGAAATGATATAGACTCATATATATATATATATATATATATATATATATATATATAAATATGTATATATATATATATATAAATATGTATATATATATATATATATAAATATGTATATATATATATATGTAGCATGCCTCCTCATTGCTCAATCCTAACTATCAAAGACAACTAGTTATCTGTATATGTGCCTGATGTGAAAATGAAAAATAATGATTACAGTAATATATTCTACTTTTTTCACCTAGACAATACACTGCCCCTACACAAGCTATAGTAATCTTCTTTGTATACCTCTGAGGTCTGTGGAACAGTAAAAGAAACAATGACCACACTGTCCTCAGCCCAAACAAAAGTGTAATGACCTCATGACATGTGTATACCTCTACGGTTTGACTGTAATGAAAATTAAAAAAGTAATAACCACCCCCCCCCTCATAACCTACAGCAGCTTTCTGTACACATATCTCAGCAAGGCTGGTTTTAGAATGGGTGCAGTTGAGAGCAGAGGACATTATCAGCTTTATCATAACAGGGTCATCCTTGTTCAGGTTAAAGATCATAATCAGAAAATTAATACATTTTTTTTTATTTTTCCCCAACTAGCAAAAGCTTTTGTGGGGACCTCACGCAGTCAAGGATGATTAAGGGAACCCCTGCATCAATTTATGCAGTCATGGGAGTGGGGGGCGACCAGACTCCTTGAAGATTGACGTGTCTGAATGTTCTGTGATATATTTTATGCATTACTTTTGAAATATAATAACTTGTTTGCTACATTTATCACTGATACCCAGAAGAATAATGTATGTGTCCTGGCATTATTGGGTGACTGCACAGATAAATATCAGTGATATTTTTTACAAACAAGCCATAGCAATACTAGTTTTGTATTATTTCAGCAAATAGCAATACACTGTGCAACACTGGTAGTGCCACACCAGATCAGTGAATACTGTTTAGCAATCGTCAAACAGCAGCAGGGGTAAGTCACTTTTATTTACCTCGGTGAGGAGTGATGCATAGCTGTCACTGTCTCTGATTTCACAGACCTTCCCTGATTTTGCTCATAATTTTGCTCTGTCCTTCGTAAAAAGTTTGATTTGCTGGTAAATCATTCAGGAATACAGACAGTCAATAGTTCCAGACATCAGAAGTTTATACTTCTTATTGTCCAAAAGATGCATGTTGATGCAAAAGATGTTATTCTATTAACTTTTTAAGTGAATTAGAGTAATATTTATGTGTTCATGATTTTCAGCCTTTATTCCGCTATTATTTTTGGTAATGTGCCAAATTATTCTGTAAGGAAGTTGAGAGTTGTGGTATCTGGGGTTCTACCAGTATTTATTAGAACTCCCTAAAAGAAAAAAAACATCCCTGAAGATCAGAAGCACCAGCTCTTGTTGAACTCCAGGGTGTGCACTCAGATCAGTCACTCTGGCCTGCCGATCTCTCTGCTGCTTACCCTGCTTTTGTTCATTATCAGCTTTAACTTAACAGGGTCATATCACAGCCCTGTTCAGGTTAGAGAGCATAATCAAGAAATTAATACATTTTTCCTCATTTTTCCTAACCATCAATAGCTTTTGTGAGGCCCCCCACACAGTTAAGGATGATTAAGGGGGCCCCATTGCAACCACAGGTATTGTAGGTACCTAAAGCTTGCTGTGTTGCTGTTTTTAGTAGAGAAAAATGTCCACCAGCAGGATTTAACTAACCCTGGAACACTGTCAGTGGCAAAATATTTAATGGAATTGTGAAGCCTGTTACATGATAAAACACTGTTACTATAACCAGAGATACCTTTGAGTTTTAAAGGAGATATAAATGAAAGTTATTACCCACCTCGTTTATTCAGTTTACAAGATTGCTATACAAGCTCTTATTAGTTTGACAGTCATGTTACAATATATCAAGATAAGATAACTTACTGTGGTTGGGAGCCCTGCAGGAGCAGGGGACTCCCAGTGACTGCAGAGTTCACTGGTGCCTAAAGCCGGCTATGTCTGCAAAGTGAGTAACTGACAAGAGTATAGGACAGTGGTTCAGCGCCATCATGCTGAAATCCATCTTCGAAAAAACTGGGAGATTTAGAAAACTGGCAGTATATGTGCAACCACTGTTTACTGGACCTTAAGGAACAATGTAACATATAACTGCATTTCTGCATTTGTCTTGGCTGCTAATTACAGAGGCACACACAACAGTAATGCTCTTGAAACCTAACAATAACAGGATGAGACAAATTGATGTCAAGTGAACAAGAAACTATTGCTGAGAGCAGTGAGAGAAAATAAGTGCACATATACCAGCTCTATTCAAAATGAGAATGCATATAAGTGTTTTTCAATGCACTGTGTTTCTCCACTGAACTCTTAAAGTCTTAAAAGGTTCAGCAGTGCATTGACTGCCATTGTTTGTCTGCATTGGGCATGCGGTGGCCTCCACACACACCCATGTAGGAATCCTTATGTGAGTAGTACTGGGGGATCACAGTGACGACTGAGGGATGTGCTTGCCATAGCAGACGTGTAGCTAGGGTGGGGCAAAATAGGCAGTTTCCTTAGGTGCAAGGTAACAGGTGGCACAGTTGGCAGATGTCATCCAGTCTGACAATTACAAATATTGCGACTTTCTGCCATCAGAGTGCACTCAACTGTTATATGATCCCTGACCTCTATATATGTGCAGCTCAATAGTAAGCTGAGGCCAGTGAAAAAAAAGCGTTTGCCATTTTTTTTGTGACCATTGCTGTTACCTGATCTGGCACACCTCAGTTGTGGGGAAAAAAGGTCCTCTATTCCAGGTGGGGATAAGAAAAAGCTATTATTTTTGTTACAAATTTAGCAAGAAAAATGGCTTGCAATAGTCTATAAGCCCTGACAATCAATGCAGTGAATGTCGATACTACATTCCCCTAATCACAGAGTCGTGAAGCACTTTAGAACTCATAAGACATTCAGTACACTCAATAACACACAGAATGATGAAGCACTTCAGAGCTGATTACATATGCAGTGTTGGCATTCATTTCTGAATGCTGACAATACATTCAGTTACACACACATGGTGATAAGGCACTTCAGAGATGATTGCACAAGCAGTATTGGCATTCATTTCAAAATGCCAATAATACACTCAGTTACACACAGAATGCTGAAGGACTTCAGAGCTGATTACATATGCAGTGTTGACATTCTTTTCCAAATGCCGATAACACACTGAGTTACGCACAGAATGCTGAAGCATTTATAAAAAAGTTTGCTATGATGTGATAATTGTTGTCTATATTTTTTTATATCGTTTAAAGTCTTTCTATAATTGTATAACTACCTATCTACTGCAATCTGATGTTGTTATTTTACTCACTAAGGAGCTTTTCTCCCCAGGCCTCCACCGAAAATGGATTTCTGACCCAGTGGACTTTCCCGGTCAACAAATGTCAACAAATCAGTCAATAAATAAATAATTTCAGAGCTGATTACATGTGTAGTACTGGCATTCATTCTAAATGCCAGTAATACATTCAGTTACACACATAGTGCTGAAGAACTTCAGCGCCGATTGCACAAGCAGTATTGGCATTCGTTCTGAATGCCGGTATTAAACCACCAACCAGTTGGCATATGCCAATTGTTGCACCTGTTACCTTGCACCCAAGATGGCTGTCCCTTTCATCCACCTTAGCTACACCTCTGTTATGACAAGCACATTCTCCAGAATGTCACTTTGATACCCTAGTATTGCACATATATGGATTCCTACGTATGGAGACCCCTACATGCCCTGTGTAGGCACACAGTAATGCTAATATTTTTCAAAAAAAGACATACTCAAATAAATTCCTACATTTTTCTAGTAATCACCCATTTCATGTTAAAAGAGGTGTGATAAAAGGCCAAATGGTTAGAGCTGCAGAAATGGTAACACTCATAAATGATTTTTCTAGATGAATGCACTTTCATTGGGCAAATGTTCATTAATAGGGGATATCCAAAAGAAATAGTGGACCCTATTAAAATTGAAGTAATAAATAAAAGGAAAGCAGGTATTTATAGTCCCCTATTGGAAGACCGTACCCTTGAGAGTAACAGGGATATACCCACTGGGGTACATATTTATAATGTCGGAACATCTGATTTTAATGGACAATATGGTCAGTTGGAAAATAGTACTATGAACATAAGGAGTAGGAGTGTTAACTTATCACCTGATACTTTGACTAATGGTATTCATCCAAGTTTATGTATAAATAACAAGAGTTTGGCATTTGTCACACCTTATACTAAAGATAATCTATACACTAGATGCGTATTGGAGAAGAATTGGCCTTTGATTTTAGGTGATCAGGACTTAAGTAAAATTTTGGGTAATGGTTTTAAAATCATATATAAGAAAGATAGGGAATCTCAAAGATTGGTGTGACCTATTAGTTGATGATGGAACAAAAGTTATTAGTAAGATGAGAAAATGTGGCATGTGTAATTATTGTTCAGATATTTTAGAAAGCAATAATGTCCAATTGGGAAATAAAACTGTTACCATTAATGGCCAGTTGAACTGTAGTTCTAAAGGGGTGGTGTATGCTGCTATATGTTCCAACTGTCCTGCCTATTCATAGGTTCATAGGTAGGTACTAGGCTATTGGCCCTAGGGCCTAATCAAGCCTAGCCAAAAAGGTACCCTGGCTTTCGCCACCCAAGAAAATTATTTTCCTGTGCCCCTGTCAAGCAGAACCACAGAAGTGATCCCCTGGGTGAATTTCCTATTACCCATCCAATCATCAAGATTTTTCTTGAAGAGTGCTAATGAGGAGCTTTGTTTGACATAGATAGGTAGTCTGTTCCAGTGTATGGGAAGTCTCTGGGACAGGAATCTATCCCTCCAGCATGTTCTGTTTATTGTGGTGACAAGGTTTAGGTCCCTAGAGCATGTAGCTCAGAGGGATTGAGATTTCTTTAAGTGGAGCATGTCCAACAGCTCTGGGTTTGACATAGCTTTGTATGTTAGGCAGAGATCGCCTCTGAGTAGGCAATATGCGACGGAGTAAAGCTGGAGTTTTTTGAGTCGGTCTGAGTAAGGCATCTGTTTGAGGCCAGTAATCCTCTTTGTGAGGTATTTTTGCGGCCTTTCCAGTTGTTGTAGATGTCTTGTGAGGTACATACCAAAAGGGGCATTGTACTCTATAATGGGTCTAATGAGTGATGAGTAGAGGGGAACAATGACCTCTTTTTTTCTGGATGAGAAACCTTTTGTGATGAGGTGTGCCACGTAGAAGGATTTCCTGACCACTGTGGCGATGTGATTATCAAAGGAGAGACTACTGTCCACCTGTGTTCCAAGGTCTCTTATCACACTTTCGGTGTTAAGTAGACTACCGCCTATGTGGTAGTTCATGGGTACAGAGTTTTTAACCAAAGGTGATGACAATGCACTTTTTGGCATTGAGCCTGAGACTATGGATTTGACACCAGGCATCTGTCTCAGTGAGGCCCTTTTGTAGGATGTCCATATCGTTAGGAGTTTCGATTATGGCTCCTAGTTTGCAGTCATCTGCGAATTTAGTTAGCAAGAACGTCTGTGTTAGCCTTTATATAGGAAAGACAGAAAGGAAATTAAAACAACAGATGTATGAACATTTGTATGAGATTTCTAAGAAAAAAACTACAAATGCTCTATATAGGCACTTACAATTATTTGATAATCATTCCTTTTCCTTTATAGTGTTGGAATAAGTTAATTTAAACCCTAGTGGGGACCATGGAAAATCATTTTAGAAAATAAAGAATATTGGTGGCAAATGTTTTTGAATGCTTCATTACCACCTGGCCTCAATGAGACCATATCCATAACTAATGTCTTGAAAATAAAGGTTTATAATAGATAATTACATTTGTAAATATTTTAATTGTTCTTAATTATGTAATTGGATTATTGGTTTTACCTGGCTTTGTATAAAAGGAATATTGTTGAGATGTGAATTGTCAGAAGAAGGCTGGTAAATCTGGCCGAAAGCGCTTACCATTAAACGTATTTTGTGTGGATTATCCAGGCTGCTGCTTTTTGTATTCCTTGTTAGTGTTGGTGTTTTTTATATCAGTAGGCATACAGTACCATGGTACAAATGTAGTAAGAGAAGCCCATAAATGCTACATAGGTGTTATAATCCTCCTCCCTGTAGTAGTCTCTGAAACAGACAGGACATTTGTGTTTACTGAAAATCTTCATGGAACATTACCATGCCAGCAAACTTAGTCAAACTTTAGGCCCTTAACCCCATACAAGCACACACATATATTTTCTTCCACATTCACAGTTCATCATAGGAGATGATTAAATAGAGTGTGTGGACACATCAGTCATAGCAGTCACACCACTGTTTTATAGGTGTTTATAATAGGCTGTTGATCAAATAGACTGCTTGTAACCTATCCTTAAGGAGGCCTGTGGACTTCATGGTTCAATACAATCCCAATTCTAGTAGATACAGGTTACAAGTCAACCCTCAAAACATGGGAAATGTTGCTCTACTGAGTATCTATACCTTAAGCATACCATACATTGTGTAATGTCCTCTATACAGCTATAACCTCTTCTAGGGGGATACAGAGGGCTTTCCCCGTGTAAAAAAGAAGTTTAAAGGAGAAGAGCGATGTTCAAGATCTACTCTTCTCCTGCATTTTCAGTCTCTTTATTCGGCATGTTGGCACTCAACATTTCATGTGACAGCCTTTCAATAGAAAGATGTTATATTATATAAGAAACCCTTTCCAAATGCATTACCCTCTGACAGAATTCACCTGTTGTCAGCTAATACCACAAACGCATTCCTCTTTCAAAAATACAGTTTCATTCAGTCATCAAACACCATTACACCTACAGCACAAATAAAAAGCAGTAACCAAAATGTGGAGAAACTATTCATCCAGACCATGCAATAGGCTTGTTTAACATCATGCACTCATGTGGGTGGATCAATAACCCCAGAAGGGACATAGTTAACATTATTATGTCATTATGGCCTTTACAGGGTATAAAGTGCAGAAACAGAAACTTGCACCGTTACATTGCTGCTGTGAAACTTTACACACCATAGTTTGCACCGTTGCACCACCCTGCCCAGTGAGCTACACTTTTGCTCTGGAATGTGACCTGATATGTGGCTATGGTTTCTGAAGGCACTGAGGATGACATGGCTCCTAGGTAGTATTCTGAGACGACCAAAATAATTTTGTATCTTGTGTACTGAAATTACCAAGAGTACCTGCTGGGGGGATCTTAGAGGGTCCCCAGTATAATGTGTATGCCTATTACAGACTTGCCAGGGCAGTGAATGCTAATATTGTCATCAACCTTTCTGGTGTGCAGTACACGTCCACTTTAGTGATATGCGGAGGTGCCATCTTGGCCTTCTATGCCAACAAGAAGAGGTCAGGCAGAGTGTTCTGAAATGTATAGTAAGTACTTGGGACAGCTAAATGGGCCATTGTAAACCAGTGAATTAATGATGCGTGCATTTCTTTAAACTGCTTTTCAGCTCTTTAACAGATGGATGGTAACAGGTTCCTGTACTGACAGAGAATACAGACTCTCTCCATACTGAGTATGGTTACTGTCATCACTATAGATAAGTTTTTATATCTTAGTAACATTATATTATTCATTACGATAACTGTGTTTAGGTAACTCTTGCGCCTATATGTGAAACCATTATGTACTTCCTGACACACTTAATGTGTATTCTGGACTGATATCCATATACTGTATACAGGACCTATTCAGGAGGATCCACAGATTTACTGTTTACTGTTTGTAGATATGTGCCCAGCACAACATTCCCCTACTTTATGCCCATTGCCACAGGCTGAAGACAATAAGGGCTGTTGACCCACTACCATAGTGTAGGCATTGCCACAGATAAAGTCCAATAGAATGCAGGGCATGCATATCACTATATTGACCATGCCTCACTTCACTGAATGCTCATGCAAGTACCACTTCAAACTGGCACACCCATGGAATTCATACATTATAATAACTTCATCCCATAGCACATATTTGTTTGTATCAAAGTAGCTGTCCACCATATGCTGATAGCTGTCCGTGTTTCTACTGCTAACTCCGCTAGCTAGGACTGCCATTGCCCGCACTCATCTTCTTTCCACTATTTTCTATGCCTCCTCCCTATTCACTAACTTGAACAAATCTGAACTCTGCAAGCTATTAAGCTGTTACAATCACATTGCTAGATTTGCCACTGGCTCTACTTACAGAACTCACCACTGTCAAAACCTTAAATCTCTAGGATGGCTAGAATTGTCTAACTTACTTCAGCGCAATCATCTTATAATAGCCCACAAAATTCTCAACCAACCAGATAATACCCCTGCACTTAAAAGCATTATTTATCCCCACAGGAACATGAGGCCACTTCGATTTTTTAACAAACTGCTAATTCAAACACTCAAAACTAACTACTCAGCTGGTGACTCCTTGTTTTCTAACCCTGTTGGCAAAATTTGGAATTCACTTCCAGCTGACCTAACTCTAAAACCATCATTAAACCAATTCAAGAAAAATCTTAAACAGTATTTCATGACACACTGGCTATGCCCCTGTCACAATCCAGACTAACTCCTACCGTACTATAGTACACAAAACAGTATTGTAAGGAATACCTAGCTCCTTCTATCTGCTTGTCTGTAACCATGTAAGTTTGAGCTATGACTGACTATAATTGTTTTAATGTTCATGTTCAATTTCAATGAAATGTTTAATGCTGGAGCTTTTCGACCAGGGCCTCCGCTGAAAATGGACATGTATCCAGTCGGACTATCCCGGTCAATAAATGTAAAATAAAATGATAATAAAATAATAATAATCTTTTCTGCATTGGCTATGGCACTTGCTGGTATACATAGTTTATGACAATGTCCATGTCAAATGTCCTTTCTCTCTGTCCCATCTGGAAAACTGCGCGCACACCCACACCCACCTTCCATGGCCTTTTTTGGCACTGACAGTTCCTTTCCCCACTAATCTAGCTGGTATTATGCTGTTGCACCATTGTATGTACATTTTTCAATAAGAACATATTACACCCCATACATAGTCTACCTGTTGGTACCTTTAACGCTGCCAGATGGATGCAGACATGATAGTAATGTTTTCCTCTGTATCCCTCACTTACTCTTTTGTTTTTTGTCACTATCTTTCATTTATATTTTATTTGATGTTTGTTGTTTAATTTCTCCCTATTTATCACAATATTTTATGCAGCATCTGCCACACCTGTGTTGGTGGTGTGCCACCAGCCCATGCCCTGCCTTCTCCTGCTCTCTCACCATCTACCAGTGCTCCCCACTCCATCATTTTGCTCTTCCTTCTCCTGCTATCTCACCACCTGCCAGTGTTCCCCACTCCAACATCCTGTTCTTCCTTCTCCTGCTGTTGCATCATCTGCCAGTGCTTCCCACTCCATTATCCTGGTCTTCCTTCTACTACTGGTTCATCATCTGTCTCAAGGCCTTCTTTTCTTCTGAGTGACATAGATCATGTGGCAGAGCAACCTGGAAGTGTTCTTGGTGGCTCCTTGTGCTAAATCACTGAATAGGGGGAGTTGTAGCTCCCACTGGTTACACTGCAGGTTGCACACATTCTGTTACTTGGCAGGAGTTAGAAGAGGTGGTGGCAGTGGTTTTAGACCAGAAACTTGACACCTGCACTGGCTACCTGAAGACCCCTTCCCCTTTGTGCAATTAGCAGAGTCACACAGCTGCCTTTCATTTGGGCAGTCTATTCATGTGGTGAATGACCTCTGCCTATTCCTACCCATGGCAGTGAGAACAGGAGCCAGGATCATACTTATGATGTTCTCTTACTTTTGTATCTCCTCTCTCTCCTGTTTGTAGTTCAGTTCTCCACATCACCACTTACCTTCCATCTTTAGGTATGTGAGTTATCCATTGTAACCCCCACCCCCCTTTGTGTCAGCACCTTTTTATCTGTCTTTTCTGTGTTTTGTGTTTGTTCATGTGTCCCTGCTTCTATACTTGCACTATCTTTCCATTCACCATCTTACCCTTACAACTTTCCTCATCTTCCCTTCTTGGAAGAAAATGTCACCTGTTCAAAAATCTATACTTCCTCTCCCTTGCCGTTACCTCAGTTTCAGTTTCCAACTCTGCATCCTTCTGTATCTTTCTCTATTTGCTCTTACCCATTTCTGACATTCCTAAACTTCCATTTCCTCCATATTTAAATGAATCAATGTAATAGGGACATTGTTCTGAGCCCAATATTGTGGCTCACCACAATTCTTGCAGTGCTGTAAGTTGTGGGTGTGGTTATGCTTACTCGCATGCATGCAGCTTCCTAATTCTGCTGCTTGAGAATTCTGTAACTACACCCAGGGTAAACCTTTACATTTACTGGAACTACCATTTATACGAATGGATTTAGTTTATAGTACAGTCGCTAAAAGCCTCTTAATTGATAATTGCATTTAAGCTGTGCTGTGTAACTTGGCATCACTGTGGTAGCCCTTGCATAGATGTTAGGCATGTTTCTGAATCCTAGGTTAAATGTGGTTGAGGCACTAAGGGAATTCAAGCTACATGCAGACCACTTTCTTTCAACCTTATTTTGTGCTAGACTCTCTGATAATGACTATCTGACTAAAATATTTTTATACTTTGTTTCCAAAGTGGAACCACGATTTACTGTTTGATAAATGTTAGTTTTCTGAGCTGTATAATTTACAAGCAATGGACGACTATGCCAGATTGTAAATGTGGTAAGATTATGTCATGCAATTTGGTCTTTCTTAGACAATTTTTTGATCCATTTTAGATGGCTGTATTTTAGAATGTTTTCTTTATTAAATAATATCATGTGAAAAAAGAAAAAGCCAGTAAATGTCCACTTAGCTTGTAGATTCCAGCTTCAACACAGTACGCTTCTTAGTACTAAAATAAGTGCCATATGCCAGACTATTTTTTCTCATTTCTTTGAAGTTCTCACATGTTTTTCCTTCTCGGTTTAAGTCTCCTCACAGGTGTAGTTTGATCAGCCATAAGACATATTTCACTCTTGTCTTTATTTATTTGTGTCTCAGTAAATACATTTTGTAGTATTTTCTCAGATTTTCTGCTTGTGGAGTATCAAAGATCAAAGGAATGAATTTACTCATGTTCCCGAACTGGGAACAGTTTTAAGTTGTACACTTAGTCTGCTTGTTATATTGCCCAGGCCAAACTTGCCCCCACCATGTTCATCCGTTCAGTGAATGGCCTTGGTCCACAAACTATGGTCTGCCATTGCTGTAACATAGTGCCATGTAAGCTTTTCCTTTTCAGTAGTTCATTCTTTCAAGAAGGCTTATAAAGCGCCATAGCTGGTTGGGTTTTCTGCTTTAGTGTTACAGTTTTCTGATTTATTGGCATTTTCTTTCAAGCATTCTGCCACCACCACAATGCATGCTATAAAACTGATGAATTCAGTAATTCTGTTTCTTTTGAATGTGTCAAGGTTCTAAAAGTGACCCTAAATTGCATGGCTTGTGCTATATCCTAGTGTCATGGTTGACTGTTGATAGCACAGAAGCTCTAAATTATGTCGTATGTGAAATTGTAGAGCCTGCATTCCCATGATAGTTTGAATTTGAAGTTTGTAGACAACACCTGAAGTGAATACTGTAATGTATTAATGTTTTAAGTGTGTTTTCTAATAACATTAGTTTGCATATGAAAATATGTAATCCATTCATACTAATGTAAATACAAAATAAAAAAAAGAAATACATTTATCATGAAATTATAAATTATGAAAATATTTTATTTCAGTTGCCAGATAAACTGACCATTTTTTGCATATGCACAATGAATCTTAGTGTATTACTTATTAATATTCTATAGGAAATGCTTAAATCAAGTATATATAAAAGATTAACATGTTCATACCCATGCTTTGTTTAGTCATATTTCATTATCAAACACACCTTAAGATGCATTATATATATATATATATATATATATATATATATATATATATATATATATATATATATAAATTTCCATGAACATGTCCCATGAATAATAAAGTCTTAGAAGTGTTGTAAGCAATGAAAACAATCTGCCCTATATCTGCAATTTGTTCTTTGTTATAACTAAAGATCACAAGAAAAGTACTGATGCATATGTTATATAACCAACAATGCCAAAGAGTTTCAATCTAACGATATTTATTATTAATTGCATCAGCTAGCTTTGTATATGGTATACAAAACAATCAGATAAGGGTAGGAATGTCACAAGAAAAAAGTTGTTGATTAGAGCCATAGGTGTGTACAGAGCCACAAGATTTCAGAATTACAAAGCTTTAGGTGAAATTGCATGTAAAACAAAAGAATAGAGATTTGGCTAAAATGAAAAAAAACAAGCCACAAAATATATATATATATCTCTGATACACTTTGCATCAGATGATGCTATTAACAGGAAATGTGATAATGTCCCTCTTAAGGTTAGTTGTACAAACATTGTGGTGTGACAAATCATTTTACTAGACTGCATAAAATGAAGATGAATATCTTGCAACTTTAGTAAATATATGTGGTGAATAAGAACTTCAAAAAATATGAAATTTTGAGCAGTAACATACAGAATGCAAAACTGTAAAACTGTGAATACATCATTGTAAAAAGAACAGACAAACCCTGGCAATAAACGCTCAGGATAAACAACCAGTGTGTTGTGTTTAAGTTCAGGAACTGAAGCAGAGTGAAATGTGATGTCTGGTTATGCTTTCATATCAGTCATGTTGAAAGCCAAGCTGAAACCTTCCATTCACAAGTTCCTTACTTATTCAGGCCATCTGGTATCAACACTGAATCAGACTTTCCTTACCTGAAAATAAAAGAATAATAAATATGAGATTCGGTTTCAGACGGTTGGAATATAACCACCACCTTAAATAATGAACCATTTTCCTTGCCACATACCCGCAAGTTTGAAAAGAGTTCATTATGTGCTTATGAAACATGATAGTTTGCTGCAAAGTTATGCATTTTTATGTGTTACTTTGGAAGGGAGAGAGAGGTATAGATCGTGTTCTGTTTGATCCTGTCACCCATCATCCCTGTACCATAGAAATTCCAATAGAACTGACAGGTAATCTTGAAAAGGAATTCCATGAAGTAGAGAATATGATTGTAAGTAAAACAGACTATGCCTTCTGACTGGGACAATAGTAAGGTTACACAGATTAAACCTGATAAGGCTGGTATACTTTAAGATGTATAGGACCTGAATAAACTACTTCACAGGTTCATAGGTAAATGCTAGGCTGTCAGTTAGCAACCAGAGGTCAGAATCAAACCTTGTATCATTTATCTGTGAGGTAAAGACCTTAAACATTATACTAACCCCTCCCCTTGCTAAATGCAAAACAGACACACACACACACACACACACACACACACACACACACACACACACACGCACGCACGCACGCACGCACGCACACACACACACACACACACACACACACACACACACACACACCCCTGAGAAATGCCCTCTGAAGTCAGTGTTCTACAACAGATAATAAACAAACAGATAAATAAAATAGATTCTTCTCTGTGCTAAATGTCGATCTGGGTCTTGGCAAACTGAGATATGTGAGGAAAGTCCTACATTGTGTACACTTAGAGTGCCCACCAGAAGATGTCTGAGTACTATCGAGCTGAACAACAGTAAATGTACGATCAGAGTTATAGAGAAAAATGGGATGTGTTTTAAGATTACAAGGCTTGAAATCAGATGACGAAAAGGACAGAACCATTGTATAACTACCACTAACAGAAGGTGAATGAGAACACTCAGATTTCTGGGCATGTTACTGGAAATTTCAAAGTTTATTCCCAAACTGTCAGAAATAAACACGTTATGGAGAAATTTGTTTTAACAAGATGTGCCATGGCAGTTGAGTATACCACAACAAAAGAGCTTTGAATTGATTAAAAAATGAACAACAGGGACACATACACTGAAGTATTTAGATGTGATTAAGCCAGTTACATTGCCATTTTATGAGAGTCAGAATGATATTGCTGCAGTGATTATATGAAAAGGCAATCAAATTGTATTTGTTCCTAAAATATTTGCTACTAACAGAAAAGATACACTGCAGAGATATGGTGAAGGAACTGCTTGTAGTTGTTTATAATTGTGAGACATTTCTAAATTATATTTGTGGTAAAGAGTTTCAAATAGAATGTGACAAGAAACCACTGCAGACTATTTTCTAGACAGCATTCCAAAAGGCCCTGCCAAGGTTGCAAAGAATTCTGTTATATTTGAAAAAGTGAGTGACTTAGTTAATTACTTAGTTACAAGATGGTTATCAAATGCATACAGCAAATATGCTGAATTGACTACAACAGAAGAGAAACTCGGACAGCTTCAGTGATACACTGAGGAAGACCCAAAGATGAGAACATTGAAACAAATTCCCTTGAAATATTTGATAGAGGAAAAAATGTGTTATTTCAGCAGAATGTTAATGATACATAATATTTCCAGTGACAGAAAAAAAGCTCAGAGAACTTCAGGGATATACTGAGGAAGATACAAAAATGAGAATTTTGAAACAAATTCCCCTGAAGTGGTATAAGTAAAAGTACAATTTTAAAGGAAAGGTAACCTTAATTTTCATTAATGGAGGAAATAAATTGCAAATATATTGTTAAAAGTGGGTAAATTAATTGTTCCAAATCAACTGAGACAAGAAATGTTGAAAAGAATATGAGTCATATTTAGAAGTAATCAACTGCAAAGAAAAAATCAGGGATACATCACTTTGTTTGGGCATGTCACTGGGAATAGAGCAAGATATGCTGCAGTGTACATTCTGCAACTCATAACATCCAGAAGAGTCAATTATGTCATACTCATCTCCAGAAAGACCAGACTCCAGGACTGGTACTCTTTTCCAGTATTAAGAGGATATCTATCTGACATATGATGACTGCTATCCAAAGTTTCCTATGATTGTTAAACTTAGGTTCATAGGTAGTTAGGTAGTCCACAATACCACTGAGGAGCTTAGTCCAATTGCCCCACTATACGTTCTGGTTAAGTGGCTTGCTCAGAGTCTCAAAAGATGCAAATGGAGGCTGAGGGACTCAAACCCAGGAATATAGGTAGCAACTCATTAACAGCTCATAGCCTTAGTCCCCTGTTAATTGACATATAATACTTGCCAAGGTATCATTAATACACTGAAGGCTTCTGTAGGCATTGTAGTCCTGATGTTGTTGCATAAGACAATGGTTGTCAATATTCAAGTACATAATTCAACATCTATTCAGCAAAATGGGAGTTTCAGTATATTAAGTCCTACATGCATATTATACAATATGATTACCAGTTATGTTGAAAGAACTCTCCAAATATGATGACTTTGATAAGGACGATACAAAGCCACAACAGTGACTGTTGTTGTTTGTAATATTGTTTTTTTGGAATATAAAAATACTCAACTGGAAGGTACTTACTTGTGGTCTGCCCAGGTACTGATGGGTTCATAGAGTGAAATGTAAAATTCCTGCTTCTATTTCATTGTTGACTCCCGAAAATATTGTTCAAGAGGAAAAGTTTGAAGAAGAATCAATGAAGACAGGACTTCTGTTATGAAAAACAAACTGCAAATCTTTATGATCTGCAAGGAGTGAGTCTAGAGGATCTCATGAAGTGCGTAGAGACCAATTTAGCCACATGGAAGTGTGTACCAGGCCTGCCTTCAGCTGTAAATACCATTAATGATACAATGCTCCCTAAGATCCCTATTATTAAATATAAATGATATGGAAGAGCTATAAAATTCCAATCTACTAGTGACATGTGTTGGATTGTGCTTTCAGCATGCGGTTTTGTTTTTGAATGGCTGCTGAAATATGATGGATAGTGGATGAACTACTGACATCAAGTAAGCTCAATATGACTAATAATTCAAATAGATTTAAATAAAATCAGTTTACTTAGCATCTTACTGTAATATAAAATGTACTTTTCTCTATCTCAAAAAACTGAAAAGGGGGAATTTGACATATTTTATAGTTGCTTAAAATGCTAATGTCTTTTCTTACTAGAACACCATGGTGTAGCTAAACTAGCTTCCTATACTGGGTAACAGTTACAGCAAGTAAAGTCAGTGAGCTGGCAATACATTACCTCAAGTCCACTTCACAGACTGCTGCATTGACTAGTAAGGAAAGGCTTACTCATTCATTTGTTTTTCAAAAAGCAATCTTGTTCTTCCAAAAGAAAAACAAAATAAAAAAAAAAAATTAAACTCTTCCTTGTTTCCTTGTTTGAATCTACCAATTTCTTTTTTTTTTTTTTTTTTGCAAACCCAATCTGTTATAGTGACAGTTTTTGAAAATTCAAGAAATAAAGATGGAGGAAAATTATCCTACAACAGTTACTTAGAATCTTATCAGGCTTAGAAAAAAAGATACCTAAATTACACATACTCAATACTAAAATGCTGGGATGTATCACCAACATTTCAGCCTCAAGCTGTCTATGTATGTGTAACAGTTCTTATAATGTGTTCCATAATGTATGCTTCTTTATTCTATACAGTTTCTATAGCTTAACTAAGAATATTTTCCAAACTACTTCACTGAAATTAGAGTCGTCATCCTAGATTTTAACCCAGGTCTTCGCTACTCAGCCAATATGATTTACTAAACAATGTTGTTTAGTCATAGCAGCAAATCACAAAAATGCATAATGATCTTTGACTTCAGTCAAAGTTCTGCTTAGTAAGTTATTTTGTTTTATCACTTCTGCCATAGCATATATTCAGAATGTGTTACAGTTTGATGGTAACTCTATTCTATAAGCTTCAAGCCAATATTTATTTAAAGAATAACATATATTTTAATGGTGAAGTATCTGAATGATGAAGTAGTTGATTTTCTGATTTATCTCTTTACAGATCACTAGGATCCATTGGAGAGAATGTGGAATAGTTGCTTGTTACACAAAAAATTAGCTTCTTTCTTTATTATTAAGAAAGCAGTAGTTATGCATAGAGTATGCTGCTATATTTTCCAGAGTAACACTGTAGATGCACTGCATAAGTGGTGCAAAGTACATTTTTAATAAAATTGTGGGATTTTCAGTTTAATGTTCTTTTTTTCATTTTATTTTAGAGATCTGAAAAATAATAAATTCAGTGTCCTTCCTGATTACCACTTTAGTCAGTATGTGAACCTTGAAAAACTGTAAGTATTAACAACTGCAATAAAAAATTTCCTTTGGATAATAATCTATATTCTTTTTTTATCAGTACATTTTAAAGCTACCTGTGTCTTCTTTTTCATTTTAATATCCTGTTTTGGAATTGGATAATTCCAGTCAAAGCCAGCTTATTGAAAATGCTGTTAAAATGCATTGTTTCTCAACAAATACAGGTTTTGTTTTATGGCCACTACAAAGTACAAAGCAGACCTAGTTACGAAAAGATGTGAGAACATATTACCACAGTGTGGTAAAGGATGAATAGTTCCTACCAAAATGTCAGAAAACTCTAGTTTCCAGAATTCTAATTTTATCAGGAACTGAATATCAGTCAAGCACATATGATCACGTGGTCAAATGACCATTATGCTTTATCAAGCCATATTGTTTTCCTCTTTATTATAGGTAGGTCACATGGTGAGTGGATAGATTATGTAAGGTTTAACAAAACACCATTCATTAAACTTTGCCTGCTCACACAAAATATTTTCTAAAAAGAGGGGGAATAGCATTGTAAATTTATGTAATTTTGGTAATAAATTATGACTCTATCATGCCCATGTGCAGGTTTTTCTGCCTAATACCTTACATCTATATTACTGTGAAGTCTAAAATCACCATGTCTGTAGACTACAGGTTCTGAGACAAGATCTAAATTTGTTGCAAATGAAATTTTCAACATATTTTCAGTGAGTGTGAATTGCCAAACTGGTAGTATTGTGAGATGAATGAAGTAACCACTGGAATTATGTTAGTTTTGCTGAGGCTATTTTTTTTTTTTTTTTGCTGTGCAATGATATAAATTGCTGCAATATACATTGTTCTGTCAATCAATTTTATTATCATAAACCACCATGTTATTATTTACTTCATCGTTTATACATTTTGTTACTCTTTGGTTATTTTTTAAACCAAATATCACATTTGTTCTCCATCTCTTTGTTGAAGATAGAAGAAGCCCTGACAATGTCCCTGGTGATGTGAGTATGACTACTGGCTCAATAGCTAGAAGAGACAGCATGGGGGTAAGTGGCATATGCCAACACACCCATGCTGGGGTAGGAACATGTTGGTACCACTCATAAATTGTTCCTGTGCACATAGAGACTTGCACAAGAAGAGATATTTTTATTCAGACTGGGGGGGGGGGGGCTGAGGCATTTAACTTCAAATGCCAAATATGTTCTCTGAGTTTGATTTTCATTTCCCAGGACCCCCCCCCCCCCAGTTAGAAACAGGGATAACATACAGAACACTAAAAAGAAATCTGTTTTACTGAGGGCATACAAGGGTGTGTCTATATAATGAATTATTAGTGTGACATTGTGAAATAGGGTATAAGTGTGCATAAATTCTTTTACGGAGGGGTCTTTCTGTATTCCAAATGTAGTAACTTTCACATCCAGAGCAGCGTACAATGTAAACCACCTCCTCTGTGGTACAAATACCAAAAGCTAAGGGGATAGTATGTTCAATAATATTTTTCAACTTAATAGAACTCTGTTCAAGACTGTAACTACATTAACCACAAGCACTGCATTTCCTTGTATCCCTAATGTTTCTTTCTTGAATTTGTTTTTCAAGCAAAGCTTGGAAGTTCCTGCCCATTTTATAAACAAAATTAGGGGGAGTTACTAACTAATTTAAAAAGTTGTTATCCATGCTGAAAATATTCCAGTTCTTAACCAAGATTTCTTTAACTGCTCTAGCATAGCAATTATATGTAATAATAAATGAACTGGTAAAGCTTATTTCAGTGTTTTTGTGTGCCATTGTAACTAAAGATGCTTCTGTGCCTAACAAAGGGGTATATTTTTGGCCCCATCCTTGTCTAATTTAGTTACATATTCTGACTAATAAATTTTCAGGATATTCCCTCTCCAAGGACATTTTATATATTTTGTCAGCCTTGGCAGAAAATGTTTCAAAGGCTGAACACATCCGAGCATCCATCATCCATTGCCCCTTAAAAATATTGTTTTTGTAGTGGCTATGGTGACAGCTGTTAAAATTTAGGTAACTATTTGAAAAAGTCTTTCTAAATAAGACTGTGGTCAAACAATTATTAGCCACATCCTTAGAGATAGTTACATCCAGATAATTTTCACTGTCCATTGAATGTTGGTGTATAAATCTTAGGAAAGGGGTAGTTTGGTTAATATATTGAATAAAATTAGCTGCTTCTTGAGGTGAGCTCTTCCATATAATACAGATGTCAACCAGGTATCACAAATATGTATACCAGAATTGTGAATAATATGAGCTCCACGTATTTCTTCTCCCAGGTATGCATATACATAACTAGATTAGCATAAAGTATTGCCAGACTGGCACCCACAGCAACTCCTCTTAAGAGTTTAGGAAGCTATAAACAAGAATAAATTCCATTAAAACCATGATAAAATTGAACAAATAATTGGACAAAGAAGTAAGTTCAACAACTGCAGTATAAAAATAATCAAGACCTATCTGGTATGGTATGCTTGTGAACAAATCGATAACATGAGTAGTTAGAAAACTAGTAGTCTCACTATAATATTCTTGCTTAATTTTTGTGGGAAAATCCCAGGAATCTTTTAAAATGTGGCATTTTAACTTTAAAGCATCCTTAAATATATTGTCCACAAATACTGCTAAAGGATATATCTTAGAACCCTGCCCTGCCACAACAAGGTAATACGAGGGACAAAGGACATCTTTCTGTACATTAGGTATACCAAATAATACAGGGATAAGTGGAGTATTGCTACTTAAAAAGTTGTATACATCAATAGGAATAATATTTTACAATAAAGCACCCTCTAAGTAAATATCTATTTTCTTATATGCTATAAAAATTTTATTTCTGGAAGTGGCCTCATACTTATTGTTGTCTTGTAATATGTTAAAAAGCTGACTAATGTGATCTATTTTGTCCACAATAACTATACTCCCATCCATATCCAGTTTCATAATCCTAATAGTGTGATTCTTACGTAATGTGTGTAATACCTTGGAGAACAAATACATACTGAGTTCATATGAACATACTATCCCCTTGACTTTTGCTAATTGTGCCACAAAGGGGGTGGTTTACATTGCACTCTGCTCTGGATGTGAAAGTTACCACATTGGGAAAACAGAAAGATCCCTCCCTAAAAAAAAAATTATGAACACACTTATACATTATTCCACAATGTAACACTAATAACTCATTATATAAACACACCTTTGCATGCTTTCAATAGAACAGATTTCTTTTTGGTATTGTGGATGTTATCCCTGTTTCTAACTTGGGGTCCTGGGAAATGGAAATAAAATGCAGAGAACTTATTTGGCAATTGAAGTTAAATGTCTCAGCCTCCCCTGGTCTGAATGAAAATACCTCCATGTTACTAGTTTTAAAGCTAAAGGCAAAAAAGTTATAACTCACAAGTTTATTTATATTTATTTATTTTTAATCTTATGTTTTTTCTAAGTACACTTTACAACATGACATTTTGAGTCTGATTTATTACATCGTATTACTATGCTATTTATGAACATTTTTTATCTAATGTTTTTATATACTTCCATTTTTTTACATAAGTTTTTAGATGTAATTTCATTACAGCGAGCTAGCAATACATGTTTTTCAACCTTTGGATTTGTTACTGATTGTACAGCTAGGGTCTTTAATGAATAATTGATATCGATCATATTTTCAGTGAAGTGAATTATTTAAATCTGGTGTTTCATCACTTCCTATGGTTTTGAAGAAGTTCCAGTTTTGATAGGGATAAAAGTGCTAAACCATAGTCTGTTTTACTTGTTATATCAATGAAGTATTCTTTGGGATTATACTGTGGTTTTCTGGTCATTGCTGAATCATCTGACAATACGTGGGCTTATTTTGGCAATTAGAAGACTAATTAATGCCCAGCCATTGAACAGTTACCTTACAAAAAGCAGTCAGTGAATACGTTTCTATGTCTGGAACTTTAATTCCACATCTTTCTGAGGTTCTAATGTGATAACTATATTTATACCTTTTTAATACTATAAAAATTTCATAATATTTTTATTGATTACCTTCAGATGAGGTTTACTGGGAGTCAAAGGCATGGTTTGAATTATATATAAAAACTTAGGAAGCATGGTTATTTTTATTAATACAGTTGCTTTTCAAAATTTGAAAATTATTTTTCCAGCTATCAGAATACTGACTTCTTGTATAGTTTTCAAAACTTATTCTGGTATCTTTCAAATTATCTTTTAGAATTATACCCAACTATTAAATTTCTTGAGAATCCCAGTTAATATTAAATTCATATTTGGATGGATTAAAGTATTTTCTATTTAGAATAATAGACTGAGTTTTCTTGTCGTTAAAAAAGGAACCTGAGATTGCTTCAAATTCTATAAGACATATATCTCATTTATAAAAAATCTTAAATCTACAATTATTAAAATAATATAATATGCAAGTAAAGCATTGTTCCTAATGATTATTTACTCTAATTCTTTTGATCAAACCATTTATCCTGATAGCTTCATTTAGAGCTTCTGTTAGTTAAGTGAATAATATTGGAAAGAGGGGGCAGTTGTTTTGTACCTCTCTTTATCTCAATAAAGTTTGATAAAAAGGGACCAGTTCAGACATAAGCTTTGATTCCAATATATAAATTCATAATCAATAGAATCAAGGGCCTTTTCTATAGCCAAACCTGTAACTGCAGCTTCCATTTTATAGCAGTTAGGTTACAGTTTGAAACATCAAACATTCATATGAGCAACCAGTCTTTCAGGCTGTAAATAATTGTGAATACTCATAGGAGCAAACTTTGTTTTCAGTAGAGTTTTTGCTACCAGCATTTTCTATGGGCTCTTGGTGCAGTGGAGGAATGGAATTTGTCCTTACCCTGCTGTTATACAATATTGAAGTTGTTATATATAATTAGAAGGGGTGTGTGAGACAGACCTCCTATTTTAAAATGTTGTTGTTTCAATCATTTTAGATTCAACTAAAATGTTGGTTTGTTTGATGGTTGGTATTTTGAATGTTCAGTGACTGATGATATACTCAGTTAATATCTATTAAGGTTAAAATTATTATGTTATTATCTTACATTTGACTATTTACTAAAAATCCTGTTTGAGATTCATTAGATTAGGTACAAATCTTTTTTGCATTTAGAAGTGAAATAGGTCTATGTGGTGTGCATTGAAATGTATCATCACTTTGTTTCAGAATGAGAGTAATATGTGAATATTTCCATCAGAGAGGGATTACTTTTTATACTGTATTTCCAAAAACAGTGTCAGATAGGAAGGATGTAAGTTTATTAGGGGATAACATGTATAATACTGCTATTATACCATCAGTTCCAGGAGCTGTGTTACTTTTCAACTTTTTAGTCTTACTTGTAACTTAAGATTGTATTATTTTTAATAACAGAATTAATGGCTTCTTGATCAAGCTTCTGGCTTATATTATCTTCTAAAATATATATAATTTGAAAGACTTTTTTCTGAAGAATTTGATTAATGGTTGTATAATATTCCCTAAATTATACAATAATTTCTTCTGTATCCATCTTAGCTTTATTACGTTTTTAATTTTTAATTTCCTGTAACTGATTCTTTCTAGATGAAAGTTTAGTTTTCTGTATCAAATTATAAATGCTTTTTGGTGACACTGAGTAGGAGACAAGTTTCAGTTTCACTATGGTTAAGGCTGACTTATAATAAAGACATTACTAGTATGTTCAGGGAAATTAACCTGATTCAAATTTCTTCCCTTTCTGTGCTAGGGACTTTGCAGAGTATAATTCCTCCTGAGTCTTTAACAACCCTCTTTCCATTTCTTTAATTGTGTTGCTTTTCCAAAACAGAATCTTGCCATAAAGGCAAGCTTTTAAGGAATCCTATATCAATATATTGATTGTGTCTTCTGATAGATTTGTTTTAAATTAAATTCTACTTCATTAATTAACCAAGTTTGAAATTCTTTGTATTTGGTAATGCAGGGAGGGATTCTTTTTGTCATAGCCAATGAGTTATGGTCTGAAAGACGGTATGGAATCATTTTAAAACCTTTAATTTTAGATGTCAGATAATTTGAAATAAGTAGTTATCAATGCCAGACTTTGTCCCAAAAGCAAAAAAAAGTAGTCTAAGAAATAAAGGGAATCTGTATCTTTTACTAAAGAATTATCTTTCTAATATTGTACTTCCTTTCATATTATTTAATAAGACATCTATTTTTAGCTTTATCCACACTCATATGAAGAATCCATTAAATATTTGCTAAAGTCAATATTCTTTTATGATCGTTAGTTGTAAACATTGTAAAATTCCTTGTCATTATGTGTGAATAATATTTTTGGCTCAATATGATTACTACTCTTCTTTTATTTTTAATGGAGGAAATGACATAATGTTTAGTATAAACCTAAATGGTTTATTAGTATTAAAATATTTTAATGTACCTCTTAATTTTCCACTGCATTTTAGTCCATTAATATTTAAAGATATAATTTCAAGGCCATTCATTTATTATAATGAAAAAGATCAACATTCAATTATTATATTCCTTATCATTGTTTTTACATCTTTTGTATATCTTATCATTTCTTTCTCTGTTTCAGAACTAAGAATATTAAAACTCTGAGAACTCATTTTATCCATCTGCATACATACTACAGACATAGTGATTCACTGTAAAGTCAAACTCTATTGGTATAATTTAAACACAAATAAAATCCTTGCTGCATTTAATAAAAAAATCCTAATTTAAGTAGCTATTATACCAATCAAACTACCATTATTACCCCTTCAGTGTTAAAAACCTGAAAAGCAACTAGAATAAATAAAAGATTATAAGAATTTAATAGATTAAGTCTAAAAGCTCTGCAGTGGTTAATGATAATTTCCCATGCATATTTATTAAGTTAGAATTTCTCAAACAATATATGGTCCTATATAGGTTCATCAGTGTTTACTAAGCTAATGACCATAAGGGCCTTTTTAAGCCTAGCCATGCATCCCAAATCTCTGACAAGTTCTGGTACCCTTGATAAGTGGAAGCAGGGATTGCGAAGATGAAACATGTATAAGCAGGTGCCTGAGAGAAAAAACATTTACAGGTTACCTGTATCCATTACAGATATAGGTGCCAAACCAAGGGAAAATTTCCTATTCCCCATCAAATTGTCCAAGTTACACTTTAATTAGGTTAGGGAGGAACTCTGCTTCACATGGATGGGGAACCTGTTCCAGAGACGGGGTAGTCTTGGGATACATACCTGTCTCTCCTGCAGGTACTAGTTATATCACAAGCAAGGTTTAAGTCTTTAGAATGGGTAATTCTCATGCAGTTTGTTTTGCTGATATGCAGGAGGTCCATCAGTGTGTGGTCTGACAATGCCCTGTATGCCAGGTATAGATCTCCCCTCAACAGCCTGTAGGAGACAGAATATAGGGATAGGGCCTTGAGGAAGTTTGCATAGGACATTTACTTACGCCCTGTATTCTTGTATTGAGGAACCTCTGTGGATGTTCCATTTGTTGGATATGCCTGATTAGGTACATACCAAAGGGGACATTGTACTCAATGATAAGTCTGATGAATGCTGAATACAGAGAAAAAATTACTTCCTTGGACCTAGATGCCATACCTTTCCTTATACGTTACGCAACACAGAATGATTTCCTCACTACTGTAGACACATGATGGTCAAAGGCTAGATTATTTATTGTATTTATTTTATTTATTTTACATTTGTTAACTGGGGGTGTCTGACTGAGCCAAAAAGGCCCTTTTTCAGCAGAGGCCTGGGGAGAAAAGCTCCACACATTATTGTCTATGTGTGTCCCTAAGTCCCTGACTACTAGGTCAGCTCTAAGGAGTGTGTTGTCAAAATGACAGTTACCAAGAGTGGATGACCTCCCAAAGGATACTATTATGCATTTCTTCGCATTTAGTTTTAGTCCCTGACTCTGACACTAGTTGCTTGTCTGTGTCAGCCATTCCTGGAGAACATTTGTGTCAGTGTAAAATTCAAAGATAGCTCCTAATTTGTAATCATCTGCAAATTTAGTCAGCTAGAGACCACTGACACAGGCCTTGACTTCAGAGAAGTAAATGCCAAAAATGTGTTGTCCAAGTACTGATCCCTGAGGGTCTCCACTTGTGACCGGCCTCTTTGTAGAAGTGGACTCCCCAATTTTAACTTCCTGGGTCCTGTCTGTGAGCCAGTTGGCTATCCATTGGCTGACATACAGGTTTGTACTTAACCTCCTGAGTTTGTCACAATGCATGAGTTTAGAATTGTGTCAACTGCCTTGACTAGGTCAAGGTAGGTTCATAGGATGATACTAGACTATTGGGCTAGAGGCCCTTATAAGCCTAGCCAAGAATTTTGCCCATGTTCTCTCAAAGTCAGCACCTGCTTCCCCTGTCAAGCAGGGACACTGGAGGGATCCCAGGGGTGTATTTCCTGTTTCTCATCCAGTCATCCACGTTCCTCTTAAAGAGAACCAGAGAGGTACTCTGCTTGACATGGAGAGGGAGTCTATTCCACAGATGGGGGAGTCTTTGGGACAACACAAAGCTATCCATCTAACAAGTTCTATTAATGTCACAGACAGGGTTAAGGCCTTGCATGTGGGTTGTGTGAATGGCGTTTGACTTAAGGATATGCGGCAACTCCATCAAGGCTGGGTCTGAGATGCCCTTGTATGCCAGACACAGGTCACCTCTAAGCAGCCTGTATGAGACTGAGTAGAGGGACAGGGATTTTTGCCTATCTGTATAGGATAGTTGTTTGAGACCCTGGATTTTCCTGGTCCGGAACCTCTCTGGTCTCTCCAGCTGCTAAATGTGCTTGGCAAGGTACATGCCTAAGGGGACAATTGTACTCTATAATGGGTCTGATAAGGGAGGAGTACAGGGATGTTATGACCTCCTTGTTCCTGGATGAAATACCCTTATTTATGAGGTGGGCCATGTAGAAAGGCTTCCGTACAATGGAAGCAATGTGGTGCCAAAAGTCAGGTTGCTATCAACCTTGGTGCCCAAGTCCCTCATGACTGATTGCGTGCTTAGTATGTTGTTAATCTGATAATTAGTGGGGATGCCATTTTCCCCATAGGGGATAAAGATGCATTTCTTGGCATTCAGTTTGAGGCCATGCTTCTGGCACCAGTCATTAGTCTGGGTAAGGCCCTCTTGGAGGATGCTCACATCACTAGGGGAATTTAAGACAGCACCCAGCTTGCAGTCATCTGCAAACTTGGTCAGCCACAGATCACTGGTTTTGGCTTGCACCTCAGAAAAGTATATTCCAAACAGTACAGACCACAATACTGACCCTTGGGGTACACCGCTCTTTACGGGTCTACTACTAGAGGTGGCTTCCCCTATTTTGACTGAGTGGGTTCTATCAGTGAGCCAGTTAGCTGCCCATCTGGTAACATACAGGTTGATGCCTGGCTGGGAGAGTTTATCTATTATGCCCAAGTGGGGAATAGTGTCAAAGGCTTTGGCTAGGTCAAGGTAGGTGGTGTGCACCATCTTCTCCTCGTTCATGGTTTTGGTGACTGTTTCAAAGAAGTCAACCAAGTTTAACAGGCATGATCTCCCTTTGACAAAACCAAATTGTGTGGGGTCATGCGTTTGGAGGTTGCCAATGTCCTTGTTTATAAGGTCCATGATAATGCATTCAATGGCCTTGCAGATCAGGCTAGTTAGGCTGATGGGCCTATAATTGCCTGGGTCAGTAGACACTCCACCTTTGTGTACAGGGATGACTGTGGCTGTCCTCCATTCAGCTGGAAAAAACCTCGTGCTCAGGCTTCAGGTGAATAGGGTGCCCAATGAAGCTGAGAGCTCATATCTAAGTTCATGTAGGATACAGCCAGGGATGTTATCGGGTCCCATAGTGACTGTATTTTTTGCCTTTGAGAGGGCATTAAAGACCTTTTCCCTGGTGATGAGGGGAGGGGAGCAGGTGCTGGGGATGTCCTGGTTTACTGATGGGGGGGACAGGGGGTTGAATTTTTCACTGAACCTGTCTGCCAGCAGGTTGGCTATATCTATGGCATTTGTGTATGTGGTGTTATTGACCACCAGTTCAAAGCAGATTTGGGTGTTACCTTTGAGATTGCAAACATATGTGAAGAAGGCCTTGTGATTGTCCTTAGAGGATGTGGCCTTAGAGGATTTCACCAGTGACCTTATTTGCTTGTTCAGACAAAGGAGACATTGCTTCCAACTTAGCACCTGCTCGTTCTTGGTCCTGGACAGCAATTTTTACTTTTTATTATAGAGTTTGTTTATTGCTGCTGTCCACCAGACAGGTTTACTCCTCCTTGAGGAAGATGATTTAGTCCTATCAAGGTATTGCTGAGTCCATACAGCTATGTAGATGATCATATATTTTTTGGTGTAGGCTTGGACATTAGTGCTAGTTCCAACTGAAGGGATGATGGCTGTGAAGCTGCTTATACCTGCTCTGAGGAGATTGTAGTCAGTTTTGGAAAAGTTTTTTTATTTGACCCCAAAAGGGGGGGGGTCAGGGGAGATGTGACTTCAAAAGTAATCACTTTATGGTTGGATATTATGAAGGAGGATAACACTGTAGGGGTGCTACAGTGGCCAATCATGTTGGTTAGGACTAGGTCCAGGATATTTTCAACTCTCGTAGGGGTATCTACCAGCTGATTTAATGCATTGGCATTGACGAAGTCGAGGAATCTCTTGGCATTCAAGTTTGGGCTAGAATAGTTCTTCCACTCTATGGTTGGGTAGTTAAAGTCACCCAGGATCAAGGTAGAGGGTTGAATCTTGATGGATTCAAGTAAGTCCAGACAGGTGGAGTGGGCATCCTGAGTCATGGTTGGGGGTCTGTAGTTAACTATGATTTGAGTAGGTGTTTTGTCAACAGTTAACTGTACTTAGAGTTTCTGCTGTGCATCATACCATTTGACCAGCCTGGAGGTGTGTATGTCTTTGATAAATATTGAAACTCCACCTCCTTTGGCTTTGTAGCCCTCCATTTGGGGTTTGAAAGTATGGTAGGATGAGTAACCTGGTAAGGCTGGGGTGCTTTCCCCAGCTTTAAAACAGGTTTCATTGACTGCACAAATGTCAGCATCCTCCAGGGGCAAGGAATGCTTGCAATGAGTGCAGTTTCACGCTAAGACTCCTAGCGTTTAGCAGCATGACCTTTAAATTTCATTTAGAAGAATTTTTCATGTTGGTAATTTTGTGCTCATGACTTTGTCTAAAAAAGGCACTATGGGAAAGCAAAAGCCTTTTCCAGAAGCCTAAAGCCCAGAGGAGACAGATGAAGGCCATCTCTGGCAAAGCATCGTGGTCTGTCAATCATGTCCTCCCAGGCTGCCAGGTACTGGATCCCCTTGGAGTGACACCAGAAACTAAGCCAATTGTTAAAGTCAGTCATTTTCTGTTTGTATTGAGACATCATTCTGGGTGATGGTAGGATGCTGCTTAAGGCTAAAGCCATACCTGCCTGGGACACATATTCAATGAGCTTAATCATGTCTTTCTTCATATAGTCCAGAGAGGTACATCTCAAGTCATTCACACCAACATGAAGTATGACAGAGTCATAACAGTACCTGTTGTTAAGAGACTTGAGTGCGTGCATGCTATGGCAGATTCTAGCACCTAACAAGCAACTTACCATGACTTTCTCCTTGTTTTACCTGGTGAGGGGCACATCTCTGTGTCTCAAGATAAAGTCTCCTATGACTAGTATGTTGGGTTTCTGGCTGGGCCTTAGAGGCTGTGAGACACAGACGTGTGTGCTATGTGTGATGCTTGGTGCTGTGGGTTGTGATGTGCATGTGTGTTTCTGCTTCGGAGGTCTCTTTTGCTAGGTTTGTTTTTGTTGAGAACCCCTGCATATGTAGGAGTGTGTTATACAGATGTGGGTGGTGTTAGAGGTGTGGTGTTTGTAGTCTTTGTAAGACAACCTTCCCAGTGCCAGATGTACTGGCTTGTGACTGAGACAGCAAGGATTCTGGGTTCCTAATGTAATTGCATCTCTCACATATTGTTTTCCTAGGTGGTAGTAATAGAGGGTTGTCTGTGTACATAAGGCAGTTGCTACACTGTCTCAGGATGCCCATATCAACCAGACTAGCAGGAGAAACCATAGGAAAGTGTCCATCCATGGTTATCAGAATCTATGGAAGAGAGGTCAGGGATAGTAGAGTGGGTACTATCTGAGGACAGTACCTATAGGTGGGAGTAGGGCTGCATAAAATCAATACAGTAGCTGCAGGTGAGGGCCTCACTTACACAGGAGTGCTGGTAAGGGAAAAAATTAAACTGAGATACCTCACCAAGGGTTAAAACAGTGCAGCAGCTGTGCACAATGGGCAAACAAGCACAAACCCAGGCAAATGCTGGGTTTAAATACCACAAGATGAAAGTAAAATAGAAACAGTGGAATTGACCAATCAAACCTTGTCCCTGAGCTCATAGCTCAACACCCTATGCCAGACCAGTTCCAACCAGTTCACTTACTCCCATTAAGTGCAGGGAGGCCCCAGCCAACACAAGATGGTATAGCAAGAAACACAGGAATCACACAAACAGATTTGGATGCAGCAAAACCTGTAACCAGACTATGCTAAAGATATTAAAACTCTGTTTAGGTCGATTTAACACAGGACAACAAATACACACTTACATATAACAGTAGCAAACAAGAGCAAACTGATTTAAACAAATTAACCAATTAACCAATAAAAAGCTCAAAACTGAGCCCTCTTAAAGCAGTCTTCAATCAGACAAGGTCTAACTGCACATTCCTGCCACTAGGGTGCAGGGGAACCCTCTCCAAAAAAGATGTTCTGGATTAGTGCTCAAGTTATACAAACATAGCTAAATTCAGCAGGTTTGAATCTAGTCTATGCTACAGCAAACAAGGCACACCAATTTCAGAAAGAAACAGTTCAAATAAGCAGGCACAATAGGCCTTCACCAGCAATTCCCAGTTCAGAAGGGCAGAATCTGCCCTCTCCTCCCACAAGAGTGTAGACCACAAACTTTCTTAATGTAAAATAACTGGCCTGAAGCCCAAGTGCTTAAACCAGAACTAAGACACTTTTAGAATAGCAGACACTAAGCCTTCAACCAGCAATTCCCAACTTAGAAGGAATGTAGGCTACCTTTCCTGCCACAAGAGTGTAGACCACAAACCTTTTTAATGTAAAACAACTGGCCTGAATCCCAAGTGCTTAAACCAAAAGGCTTAGAATAACAGTTACAATTTAATCAGGCTACTAACAAGCAGTAATAAATGCAGCAGAATAAATGCAGTTGAGTACTTTTAAGAACAAGCAGCAAAAGCAAAATAAAGTAATAAAGTAAGAAGAAACACAAATACAGTAAAAGCAGATGAATAAAGTACATTTTTTAGGTAAATAGGCAGTATAAATCATTTTCCCTCACCCATTGCTTTGGTGACCTTCTCAAAGAAGTTCACCAGGTTGAGTAGGCATGACCTGCCCTTGATGAAACCCAACTGGGTTGGGTTCTGTGTCTGGATATTTACTATACCATTATTGATCATTTCCATGATAATTCTTTCCATGGCTTTGCATCTAAGACTAGTGAGACTTATGGGTCTGTAGTTTCCATGGTCTGTAGATGGCCCACCTTCGTGCAGAGGAATGACTATTGCTGCTCTCCATTCATGAGGCATAAATCCTGTTTGGAGGCTACAGTTAAATAGCAATTCCAGAGGGCCCAATAGGTCATATTTCATACTATTTAGAAGGCATCCTGGGATATTGTCTGGCATCAGACAATATATCAATTATATATAGCTTTTTTCTATTATGAATATTAAATAAATATAACAATATTTAATATTCAAATGAACTAATTATGTAAACGATTAAGAATTCTATAAATAACAGTGCATTGCTTATCTGATACCAAATAGTAAAGCCTGATATTAATATAATATTATTTGTGTTCTTTTTCAGAAAGAAATAATCAATAATATTACTAAGAAATACTTATAAGGAATAAGAAAATCTACATGAGATTTGAAATATGTCCCTTTATCTATATGTTCATAAGTAGAGGACTTGTTCATAATATAACTCAATGCATACATATTCAACAATGTATAATCATTTCTAATAGTATTTGTATATTTTTACAACAGAGACATTAGTCACCTCAACATGTGTGGCCATGTTTATTATTTTTATTGTTTTTCTATTTCTTCCAAAAATATGAAATAAAAGGTGTTGCCCAAGAACAACAACAAAAGCAATAATAATAATAAGCTTATATATTAATCATATAAGATAGATTTAGGAGGTAAGTTTGACCTTAAACAGATGTCTGAAAGAGTGCAACAACAATAATAGGAGCAATAAAGTATCAGTTCTAACACATTTCAAAATGTACACTAGTTAATGTATAACTGACTGACTATTGTTTAATTAAGTAATTAGTCTGGCAACTGCAATATTAAAAAATACCAAAATTACCATTTTTGGCTAATAGTAAAAAAAAACTTCCCCCAAGAGATTATTTAGTATGCTCCTGAGCAGAAAAATTACTGATAATGTGTTAACTGTTACTAAGAAACAACACCAAATAAGTATAAAAGATGGTTATGAGCTACATTTCAGTTAGGTAATCATAAGTAGAAGGAAAGAAAAATATTCTTCAGCCTTTTCATTTAAAAGTGACCTGATGCTTATAAAACTGAACTTTAAAATCACATTTACTGTATGACTGAAAACTGATTTATTGTTACTAAGACATATAATTTAACATGATGCCGTATGACTACGGCAAGAAACAAAGCTAAGGGACCAGATTCAATAACACCTACACTAAGTGTACATGATCTGTATACAAAATCATCCGTACCACGTTTTTGGGCTTTCTAGTCAATCAGAAAAATTACACTAAGTGTACATGTAGTTTACACTTTGTGATAGCCTTTATGAATCCTCCTTTGTATTTAAAGCTACAAGAAAATCAGTAGGAAAACTAAAATTAGGAGGAAGAAGGTGTGAGTTATGCTTGTGCTGTCTCTTAATTAGAACAGTGTACACTTAGTGCAGGCATTAATGAACCCCATTAGAGTTCTATTATTAAATGTATTATTACTTTATAATTCAAACCTTTTAATCCTTAGATTTAAAATAACTTTATGGTGTAATTAATAATTATTACTTTGTAAATATTATAATTTCTTAGATAAAGTATGTGAAATCACTTTGTATAATTCATGGCATTTAAGACGTGCTAGCATGCATTTTTCATATCCATATAACAAATGCTCCCCTCATAATTATTCAGTTCTCATTTTGTCTAACTTCATGAATATACAAATAAATAAAACAAACAAGAACAATTCAAAGGTATATATACCATATAAAATGAAATATGCAATTAAAAGACACAAATGCTGAGCACTTCAGAAGTCAAGTATATGAGAGATATAGCAAGGGCTCACACTTTATATTTCATGTTTCAGGTGGGAAAAACAATCCTGAGAAGGTGATTATCTTTCCTCGTGAATAATGACAAATAAATTAATTGAATCTCCCAAGATATATATGTGAAATACTACAGTGTGAGTAGAAAGATAGAAAACTGCATTCAGTTTGAAGGTCTACAGTATGTTTCCAAGCCTATATGAAAAACATAGACCATACAACATTCTTTTCACATGAAGGCAAGTATTAAAATATAAATGGCTACCCTTTTCTTATCATAGCAGTAAGGTAATAAAACTAAATATGTATATGTTGCTAAATGCAAAGATGATAAACATTCCATTTTTAAGTGACAATTATATGAAGTAAACTATTTATAAGAAACATACTGGACTGATGTGTGTCAAGGCATAAAGCAATGAGATGGCCAGTAAATTGAAAGCTTGAGAAAATAAAATTTCAATAAATTTGATAATCATTAATAGCATTTCTGTGTAGAGGTTAGTATGTAAATAAACAATTATTCTGAGTGTGTGTTTCCTTGAGCTCTAATTATTAGACAACAGTGAAATCTTACCTTATGATTATTATTATTTTCCAATTTAGAAGAGAGAAGTTTTGAAATCAGAAAAGTAGCCATCCAATGCTCCAGTCATATTTGTTTAATATCATAAAGAATAATATAAGTCTTAGGTGTAATAAATGAGGAAGACTTATAGCTGTAAAATATAATCAAGGCTTTTTTTTGGAAGATGCTACTGCAGATAAAAGGTTTGATTGTATGACTTTCTGTTCCTTGTTGACTTTAACCTAGATGGGTTTTTCTGATGTTTTTTGAGTAAGACAGTAGACAAATCCATATCTTCAGTAAATGCTACATGACTATTATTATTTGTAAAGCAGGTAACTTCTTCTAGATTATTAAATGTTATTGAACTAGACTGCAAAATATTTTTAATGTTGCAGGGTAAAGTAAATAAATTTTAATATTATTTTGTTTCAAAAGCTTGATCAATGGCAAGCATTTGTTCCTTTTTGTCTAGTTTTATTGGCATAGCCATTATCAAATCTAATTACCTCTACTCCATATGTTAAGAGTGACTTTGACTAAGTTGCTTTTAACACTAGTTCTTTGTCTAGGTATGACAAGAATTTAACTACAATATATCCAGGAGGTGATTCAGAATTTGTTGAATGTGACTTACCAATTGAGTGTTGGTCTCTCTCTCTCTCTCTCTCTTTTGCACACTCTTTCTCTGTCAAATGAGATACTTTCCTGGAGATTTAGGAATTTAGAAATCCAAGTGGATAAAAAGGCACATCCTCATCTTTTACCATTTCAGGGATAAAAAATCCTTAAATTATACCACATTTCATCATAGCTTTCAAGACATTCTATTTTATTAAGCAACTGAATAATTAATTTTAAAAATAATTCTGTTTGTATCTTAGCTTATTTCAGACTTCCATCTATGTCTTTTAAGATAGTTGAATGTCCTGTATTGGAGAGTTTTGTTTTTGTATCATTGATTACAACATCACTGTATACTGTGTACTGTTATCTTCTAGATTATGCAAGTTTTTCTTGAAGGTTGTCAATTTTCAATAAAAGTTCTTGTATTGAAGTCAAAATTTATTGGTAGTCTTTCTTCAAGAATACTTCAGAATGGGAGAACTTTGAAGAACTCATTTCTCTTCCCAATGTGTAGAAATAATGAAAGATTTCTGACAAGAAATTAATGTAACTTTTCAGCATTTCCTAAAATGTGTGCTAGTTGTTGCTAGGAAACCAGTGAAGTTGAAATTCTTGCTAAAGATTATCTCTTTTCTACAGTTCAGTTGTTCCAACCACAGAGCTCATCACTGAAAGTGTTACATGTCAGCCGTCTTGCTTGCATGCCTCTGTTCTGCCTTTCTAAACTGGCTCCAGAAATAATTACTGCAACGTCTGCCTGCCTGTGTCTTAGCATAGATGCATTACAGTATTGTGCATCACGTCTAGCTTGGCATCTGTAGTAATAAAGTATTCTACACTGTCAATTAAAGTCAGTCACTAGAAAGGAAATAATTTATTTATATTTTAATGGATTATTTATATCACATCTGTCCTTCATGCTGCAGATTTCTGTTCCCTAAAATTCCATGCCTCTCCAAACTATTCAGTTTTAGTAGCCTCACTTAGGAAGAGTTTAGAAACAAAATGAGCAGGTATTAGTCCATGTAATAATCCATTTTTCCTTTGCACCACAAGTGATCATTCTCACCTTAAACAAATCTTTCCCCTTTTATCCAATACGAAACCTGGCTTATAACCATTATTTCATCCTTATTTGTTATGGTAATCAGCCTTTCACTGCCAAGGACCATGACAAAGTCTGAATAAATGGGTCTATATTGCTCGAAGAAGCCTTCTATCGAACGCCTCTTCACTGACACGTAATCAGCAACCACACTAAACTGAGAATGTTCAAAACAGCGATTTCTTTCCCTGGGAAAGAAATCACTTGCACTAAAAACACATACACAGTTTCAAACATAACAAAGTGGGGCACTTTGCCCCCCACACCCCCCAATGTGGGGGGCTGTGACCCCCACACACCCCTAACTAAATATACTAACTCCAAGATCACACTACAGTGGGGTAAAGGGCAATGTCATGGCTCAGGCCAAGGGATTTTTTTTTTCCCTGGGAAAAAAATAGTTGACCTGAGCCTTGGCTATTTTCGGATTTCGGCCTGCATGTGTCGGCAAAACGGCATTCACTGTAATACTGTTTCACTGATCTAATATAGACCCGAATAAACAACACAGGTTATGTTTTTCTGACCTTATTGGAAGAAATATAAGACCTCCATGACTTTTACTCTCCCTGAAAATATGTTGCATATTTTGTACATGATTTTCCTTTTGTCCATCTATTCATTTTCCAAACAACTGGCTATGGTGACAGACACAGTAGTAGGAAGCTGAGGAGAATAGATCAGACTTTCATATCCCCAGCAAGAGGTTTCAGATCACTGTATGACATCACAGGCATTATCTGGTATGCTGAAAGATATCTCTCCTCCAGGATATTCTGGGTGTGCCCTCAGACTTCTTTACATTAGGTCATGCCTAGTACACTTGTGTGGTAACCTCTCATGTTGCCAAAACCATCTTAACTGACTCCTTTCATCACATTTGTACAGTGGCTGTATTCCTGAGATTTTGCCAGGATATAGAGCTTTACAAATTGTTATGGAAGTGAGTCCAATACCCTGGAATAACCTCATTTCTGCTACTTGTACCTGTGATTCTTCTCTGCTGACTCCCAAAACTCATGACCACATGTGAGGATGGAGACTCAGAATAATAAGGAACTGAAGTCTTTATCCTATGATTCAGCTCTTCCTGCATGACCATATTCTGGCATGATGCCCACAGTACCTTGTCAATGCACCCCTGTACAGGTCAATCTCTTGAACATCTCTACCTTCATGTGTGAACAAGGGACCAAGATACTTAAACTCTTCCACCTGAAGTAACTGCTTCCTTTTACCTGCAGGGGTAGACCACTATTTTCAAGGGGAGAACCATGACCTCTGATTTGGGGTTGCATATTTTTATTGCAGGTTCATCACACTTAGCAGTATTATTGAATTATTTATATATCTACTCTTTGTTGATCAGGTTAGTCCTACTAGGTGAATGACCCCTTTTCAGGGAAGACTAGAGGTGGTATTCATAGTGACTAGGGGAAATCTGGCAGCTGCAGTCTAGAGATCCCAATCATTTAAGGCTATTATGATAGGTTTACCACCTAATTAGATGCTGAAGGTGGAATATTTTTAATGAAACTTGTAAATTTGCAGGACAAACTATACTTGCAACCACTGCAAAGGAGTGGGCTTCATTTTGCTGCCAAATTACAAGCTCACTTTAACAACATTTGAATTGTTTCTTTTATATCTAATAAAGGTGTTTGAGATTGTCATTTTAGAACTACTAAGAGTAAGTGTAGACATACCTCTCAACTGTTCAGATTTTTATGTTATATTTTCATCTGTTCCTTGTAAAATTTGTGGTTTACTTGCAACTGATTGAGGACTGAAGTCAGTAAATAATGAGAAACATTTGAGTTCCAGAATTCATACCCTTTAGAAAATACATGTTAATGCAAACTGTATTGTTATATCAACTTTCTAGGTTCATAAGAAAAATATTTAAAAATTGCCCCCATTTATGTGACTTTGTTCCTTTTATTTTTCACATTGTCCAGAATTATTGTACAAATGGGTTGAATAGTATGCTGGGAAATATTTTTGTCCAGAAATTCCAATACATTTGCTGTTTCTCGTGCTTTTTTTGCAGGACACACCTGCCAAAATAGAGACTGTCTTGCATAAAGAAAGACAAGTAGTAACTTTAAATAGACTAACATCTTCTGGAAACAGAAAACATGCCACCTGCTCATTCTCAGACTCCAGACCTTTGCATATCTTGACATTCTGACCATGAAAATGACAAAAAGAAAGGAAGACAAGGCACACCCTTGAAGGAGTCCTATGCCCACTCAATGTATTTGGTTTATTTATTTATTTATCTATCTGTCTATCTTTTCATTTATTTATGGCATTTATTTACTAGGCTAGTCCAACTGGACAGAAAGCTATTAATTTTCAGCAGAAGCCTGGATGGAAAAGCTCCAGAATAAAATCCAGCATTGTATAAAGAACAAAGTAAACAGAGGTATAAAAATGATCAGCACATATGCAAAATTTAAACAGAGTATCATTGATTAATAGCAACATCATATAAAAAGCTATGAAATATATTTGGAAATGAACTTGATAAAAGGAGAGAAAAGAAGACAAAATGGAGGATTAGTATTAGCTGAGAGAGAATGATTTGGCACAGGGAGAAGGCAAGAAGGAGATTTTGGACAAATAATTAAGGAAAGAGTGCTTGGAAACAAAAGGAGAAAGTAAGGGTAAGGAGATTTATCATCTAGATGTTGTGCATGTACGGAGCCAGATATATTTTAGGTGTGCTCTTGTTTGTGACTTAAAAGAGTTGGAGTTTACTGTGTTAGAGTGAGGGAAGGGAGTCCACATTTTGGCCAGGAAAGAAGAGTACAAAGAGTCACCAGTTGAGTTGTTAAGCATTTGTAACAGGTAATGACACACTGTTGGTAGACCTCAGCTGTTTACTTGGATTATAAAGTTGCAGAACAATTTTCAGACTTGGGCATTTGTCTGGATAATAGATGAATTTATGGGATTTGGCTAGTTGGTAAAGTATATGGTAATACCTTAGCTCTAACCACTGAAGTTTTTTTTTTTTAAGGTTAGACAATGAGGTGTCCTATAATGATGATTAGCACTGAACTTTACCACCTTATTATAGTGCTGTTCCGGGAGTGAGAGTTGAGTGGACTGTACGGTAATCAAGATGGAAACAACATAAAGTGGTGTAGAGATGAAAAGAGAATACTTTTTCTGGCATTATCTGTGAAGTACTATCTGATTCTATAGAGAGAGTATCTAACATTTTGTGGATGTTTTCCACTGCTTGTTTTATATGATTAAATGTTAAACTTTCATCAACAGTGACTCCTAGAAACTTAGTTTGACTTGCTAACGTTAGGCTGGTAATGTTAGAGGAAGTAATACTGAAATTATTTTTGTAGTCATTTGAATACTTTGAGGTAAATAGGATTAGTTTTGTTTAATGTTAGGCTTGTGACATATTAGTGTGAAAAACGTGTCCTGAAGCCACATGATCTTCCAAGGCAGGAGAACATGCCTAACTATCCATTACTGACTGGCCAACAAGGTAACCTGAGAACTGAATTGTGGCTATATGAAACCATGATTGTGGCTTTTCTGGGCCACTGTTATATCTTCACTTGTGATTTGGATTGGAATAAGGATAGACCTCACTGGATAGTGTTAACTGCCTGCATTCACAGGTGGTTATGGTAACAAGCCCTGCTGTGTGTCCAGCATCCAGACTGGGCCACTTGAACTTCAACAAATAAAATATATTATAGAAGACACTGAAAGAAATCACTATTTATGTGCAGGTCATTCTTGAATATTCCCTTTAATGTTGTTTTACAAAATTATATTTTCAGTTATATAGCTCAACTACTACATACACAAAACTTATTCTTAATTTCTGACACAATTAACTTTACAAACTTAAAAAGACAATTTAACACAATTTAAGACAAATATTCAAATATCTTTTTGACTTGTTATCTGATGAATTGTGATCTGATGCTGATATGGGAAGGTGTTATTCTGGAATTCTATTATTTGTTTTGACTCTGGCACTGAACTTTTGTAGTTAATGTCTTGCAAACATGTGAAAAGGAAAAAAAGCAATATATAGCATAAACTCTAGTCACGTGAAGCATGATAAACCTTGAATGATTGTAGTACACAAGGTGTAGAAACTGTAAGGTGTAAAACCTCCAGGAAAAGAATATGCAAGCAGAAATGGCAGAATTGCATGAAAGAAATTCTGGGCCTCATCTTAGCTACTAATGTGCATCCAGAAGTCTTTTACTGTTGTCGTTTGTCTTTCGGCTTTTCCCGGTTAGGGGTCGCCACAACAGAACTCCGGTCCGCTAATGATTGGCAGTAGATTTTCACGAATGCTGAGGTGCCAGCTCGACATTCAACCTTCAATGAAGGCACACCCATTTACGCATGTCTTTCAAATGCCCACCCAACCACGGGGAGGGCGTGCAGACTCCACACAGAAGGCACTCCCCGCACTCTAGCTGAGAATCGAACAGGAGATCCTCTTGCTGTGAGGCAGCAACGCTACCGCTGCACCACCGCGGATTTTATAATAGTAAAATAGCACAAATGTCATCTATTTTAAACAAATCATTTATAAGTAATTTTTTCTATACCAGACCAAAGGAATAAAATACTTTTCTACTCTTCATTATTGAAACTCTGCATAAAAATGATGTGCTGAATGCAGCAGAGATGTGTGTGATTTGAAAATAATTTGTACTAGTGCATCTGACAATGTTTCATATACAAAGAAACTAAATGCTGTTTGGCTGAAAGCCATCTTTATTTTCAAAATGCAAATGTTTTGCATTCTCAATTAAAAAAATATTCCTATCTTCACTACACTAAAACATTACTGTCCATATGACTTCCCACATGTTTATGACTTTTCTTTCCTGGCATGCAGCCATGTACCCAACTATTAGTAAGTTCTCAAATTTGAAAGCAGAACAAGAACAGATAATTTATATTGTGATTATATAATCTAGTAACACAATGTACCACAAGGAAATCACAATAACAGCATTAAATATTATGACTAAATATAGACTAGTGACCAGGACTAATGAGAAATGCATCCGAGGAACAGGGTTTGAATTCCATGCTTATTATATTGTAATAACCAACTCAATTATATTCAAATTATTAAAATAATATTACTAGAAATATTACTAAAAAAATATGGCTTAAATGTGGCTCCTCATTAAAAAATATAATGTAATAAGTATGTTTCACAGGATCTATGTTGAATGATCAAAATTACAAAACTTTGAACTCATATGGTCGGGACCATATGATTGAAGTTTTGTAATTTCAAACATTAAAAAAAAGAAAAAAAAGACAAAAACAAATTAAAACACATATATGAAAGCCCCCCTGTACCCCACACCCCCCCCTATTAAAATATAACAACTCTGAGGTCGTACTACAGCAAGGAAAAGGGAATATTTCCATTCTGCTCTGTATGGTTCATAGGTTCATAGGTTCATAGGTTCATACTAGGCTATCTGCCCTAGGGCATTTATAAGCCTAGCCAGAGTGTGTTTGGCTTTCGCCACCCATTTTAAATTAATTTTGCTATGGCTTTTTTTGAGGTTAGTATACTGTGCCTCTGTCTAACAGTGACACAGAAGTGATAGCCGGCGTAAACCTACGATCTCCCATCCACTCATCAAGATTCCTCTTGAAGAGAGTCAATGTGGGACTCTGCCTAACCTGGACTGGGATTTTATTCCAGAGTGAAGGGAGCCTCTGGGTTATGAATCTGTCCCTCCAGCATGTCCTATTTATTTCAGTGCTGAGGTTCAAGTCTCTCGAGCGTAGCTCGATGGGATTTGGATTTTCTGAGGTGCAGCATGTCCATTAGTTCTGGGTTGGACATGGCTTTATACGTCAGGCACAGATCGCCTCTGAGCAGGCGGTATGCCACTGAGTAGAGCTGGATTTTCTTTAACCGGGCAGCATATGGCATCTGTTTGAGCCCTTTGATCCTCTTGGTGAGGTACTTTTGGGGTCTTTCCAGTTGCTGCAGGTGTCTGGTAAGGTACATCCCAAAAGGGGCATTGTACTCAATTATGGGCCTGATGAGGGATGAGTAAAGAGGCACGATGACCTCCCTGATCTAGATGTGAATCCCTTCATGATTAGATGGGCTATATAAAATGTTTTTCTAACCACTTTGGCCACGTGGTTGTCAAATGAGAGATTGCTATCAACTTGGGTCCCCAGGTCCCTAATGACTTCTTCTGTACTTAATGGATTACCACCTATGTGGTAATTTGTGGGCATTTTGTTTTGCCAAAGGGATGACTATACACTTTTTGGCGTTTAGCTTGAGGCCATGGCTCTGGCACCAGTTGTCTGTTTCTATGAGGCCCTTTTGGAGGATGCTTGTGTCGGCTGGAGAGTTGATTATGGCGCCCAGTTTGCAGTCATCTGCGAACTTGGTCAGCCACAGTCCTTCCGTGTTGGCCTGTACCGAGAAATATATACCGAACAAGAGAGGTCCCAGGACTGAGCCTTGTGGGACGCCACTTGTAACTGGTTTGGAGTTTGACATGGCTCCAACAATTCTAACCATGTGGGTTCTGTCCTTGAGCCAGTTTGCAACCCATCTAGTGACATAGGGGTTTATATTTAAGCTGGTGAGCTTATCTATAATGCCCGAGTGGGGTATTGTATCGAAGGCTTTTGCGAGGTCCAGGTAGGCTGTGTGGACCACCTTCCCCTCGTTAATGGCCTTGGTGACTGTTTCAAAGAAATCGACCAGGTTTAAGAGGCAGGATCTGCCCTTAACAAAGCCAAACTGGGTAGGATCCAGTGTCTGTAGGTCCCCAATATCTTTATTTATGAGGTCCATGATGATCCTTTCCATAGCTTTGCAGACCAAGCTAGTCAGGCTTATGGGGCGATAGTTTCCAGGATCCGTTGAGGCACCACCTTTGTGGAGAGGGACCACTGTTGCTGTACGCCACTCTTTGGGTACATATCCTGTAGTAAGGCATTGAACAGTAGTTTTATGTTTGGGTTTAGCTCTTCTTGGAGTTCATGTAGGACGCAGCCCGGGACACCATCTGGTCCCATTGATGCTGTGTTTTTTTGCTTTGGAGAGGGCGGCTCTTACCTGAGCATCTGAGATGTCAGGGGGGCAGCACTCTGTTGGGATAGATATTTGCCCTTTTGGTGGGGAGAGGGGGGAGACGTTTGCACTGAACCTGTCAGCTAGGATGTTGGCAATGTCTGTGGGCTCGGTGTATTTTTTGTCATTTTGGACTAATTCTGAGCATATCTGGGAGTTCCCACCCAGGTTCCTAACATAACTAAAGAAAGCCTTGTGATTATCCTTAGTGTCCTGTGCAATTTTTCTCTCGAAGCTGGCCTTAGACGATTTTATGAGTGCCCGTAGTTTTTGCTAATACTGATCAGAGATGCCTTCCCTTTTGGGATTTTGCTCTATCATGTAGTAGCTTCCTCCTTCTATTGTATAGTTTGTTTATGGCTGGGGTCCACCAGACAGGACGCCTGCCTTTGGAGGATTGGGTCTTGGTTTTATTTGGGATTGCATGATCCATGCATTCCTGAAGGTGTTCATAGAATGCGTTTATAAAGGATTCTGCGGTCTGGGCCAGATTTTCCACAGGCCGGGGCTTTGAAGGATTTCGCCGGTTTTGAGGTGTGTGAAATTTGCTTTAGAGAAGTTTTTCACTGTGGTTTTCAGGGCAGGGGTGGGGTCGGGATGTGAATATCCAGTGAGATTAGTTTATGGTCTGATCTTACCAGTGAGGGATACACTTCTGGTCTGGAGCATAGTGTCCCCATGTTGGTGATGATCAGGTCCAGTATGTTTTCCCTCTTGTGGGAGTGGTAACAAGTTGTTCCATAGCATTTGAGTTTATAAATTCTAGGAACCTTTGGGCTAGGGTGTTGGAGCTAGAGTAATGCTCCCAGTCTATGTTTGGGTAGTTGAAGTCGCCCAATATAATGGTGTTTGGAGAGACCTTCATATTTTCCAGTATTCTCAGGAAGGCCAAGTGGGGTTCCTGTGTTTGGGAGGGTGGTCTGTAGCAGGCTATAAACTGGAAGGCAGTTTTACCCACAGTTAGTTGCACATGGATAGTGTCTGATGCTTCGTGCTGTGCCACCAACCTGGAGGTGTGGGTATCTTTGACGAATATTGATACTCCCCCCTCCTTTTGTGGTTCGGTCCAAGTTTTGGGGCCGAAAAGCATGGTATGAGGTATAACCTGGTAGTGCTTGGGTGCTCTCGGGAGCCTTGAACCAGGTTTCTGTTACTGCACAGATATCGATGTTCTCCATGCTAAGGAGAGTTTCGAGTGCGTGCATCTTGAGGTTTAGACTTCTGGCGTTGAGTAGCATTACTCTTAGTTTCTTATCCCTTGTGATACCTATGGAGGTGGGTTTGTCTTTTGAGCCTTGCCTAAAAAAGGCACTATGGGGGTAGCAAGAGCCTTTGCCAATATCCGAAAGCCCAGGGGTGACAGGTGCAAGCCGTCCCTAGCGAAGCATTGTGGCTTGTCGAGCATGTCATCCCAGGCTACCAGGCATTGGATCCCCTTTGAATGACACCAACACTTAAGCCAATTGTTGAAATTGATCATCTTGTCTTCATATTGTGGCATCATTCTTGGTGAGGGTAAGATGCTACTCAAGGTCAGGGTCATACCAGCCTGGGCTACATGCTCAGAGAGCTCCTCTATGTCTCTTTTCATGTAGTCCAGGGAGGTACGTCTCAGGTCATTCACACCAGCATGGACAATGACTGAGTCATATTTGTACTTGCTTTGGAGTGACCTGAGTGCTTGTGTTATGTGGCGGATCCAAGCGCCCGACAGGCAGCTCACCGTGACCTTCTCATTGTGCAGCCTGGTGAGCGGGACGTCAGTGTGCCTGACGATAGAGTCACCTATTACAAGTGTATCAGGTGTGTTGTTTAGCCTTAAGGGCTGTGACTGTTCGGCACACTGGCTTTGTGAGTTATGTGTTGCACGTGTTTTGTTTTGGGGTAGCGGTTGCTTGGGTGTCTGCTTTGGAGGTCTCTGCTGCTTAGGCAGATTTTTATTTAGAGCCTCCTAGTATGTTTTTGTGTGTTTATGTGTTTGGTTTGTTGTCGTGGTAGGTCTATGTGAGACTGGAATTGTAGTGAGTGTGGTTTCCTTCTCCTCCTGACTGGTTACGCCAGTACTGAGTTGAGAGAGCTTAGCCTCCAGTTTGGCTATATGGTTGCATCTCTCACATGTGTTGGAATTTGTTGGGAGGAGGAGAGGGTTGTCTGTGTACATGAGGCAGTTGTAACATTGCCTCAAGATTCCCAGATTCACCTGCTGGACCGGAGAGAAGATTGACAACTGACCTTTGGACATGCTAGAATAGTATTGGGAATTCCTTTATAATTGAAAAAAGGGCCAATGGGGAACAAGGTACTCAAGGGGAGTTTGTGAGGGTGTAGTGCTTTTAATTTTTTAGAGCTGACTTATATAATTGCTTTAGTGAGCAAGTGCCAGGTAACTTAAATGCAATGTGTTACAGGTAACTTAAATGCAAAAACGACAAACAGTAACTTTCTTTCAAGTGAAACAAGGAAATAAGTACAGTAAGCAATGCAGATATCACTAGGGATCCACAGAAGTGCTAAAAGGCCGCGTTTCAGGTGGAATTAGCGTTTCAGGGAAATAAACAAACAAGCATACAAATAAAGCTAGATTCAGCAGGCCTGGATCTAGTCTATGCTACAGCAAACAAGGTGTACCAATTTCAGTAAGAAACAGTTAGAATATGCAGGCACTATAAGCCTTTAACCAGAAATTCCCTGCTCAGAAGGGCAGAGTCCAGCCTCTCCTCCCACAAGAGTGCAGACCACAATCCTTCTTAACGTAAAATAACTGGCCTGAAGCCCAAGTGCTTAAACCAGAACTAATACACTTTTAGAATAACAGACACTGAGCTCTCGATCAGCAGTTCCTAACTTAGAAGGATGTAAGCTACCTGCCCTGCCACCACAGTGCAGGCCACAAACCTTCCTAATGTAAAACAACTGGTCTGAAGCCCAAGTGCTTAATCCAGAAGACTTAGAAATGATAGCTACACTTTAATCAAGTTACTACCAGCAGTAATAAATACAACTGAATACTTTAAAGAATGCCTGGATTAGTGCTCAAGTTATACAAACAAAGCTAGATTCAGTAGGTCTGGATCTAGTCTATGCTACAGCAAACGAGGTGTACCAATTTCAGTAAGAAGCAGTTCAAATATGCAGGCACTATAAGCTTTAACCAGAAATTCCCAGCTCAGAAGGACAGAGTCCAGCCTCTCCTCCCACAAGAGTGCAGAACACGAACCCTCTTAATGTAAAATAACTGGCCTCAAGCCCATCTCCATTTAAGTGTTCAAAGTTTTAAAACTTCGATCATATGGTTTCAGCCATATGGAATTCGAAGTTCTAAACTTTAATCACTTAAATAGGGCCCATTTCACATTATGAACTTGCTAAGTTACAAAATAAAAAAGTCACTACTTGTTATTGAGGTATGAAATGCAAATAAATAAATAAATAATGCAGAACACTGTCATTTTTTAAGACATTGTGATGCATTTACTGAACAGTGAATGACAACTTGTTTTACTCTAGGACATCAAAGAAAAGCGTGAAATTCTTGTAGGAGTCCTGGTATTTGTTTCAGTTTTGAAAGTAGTGTTCTAATTAGAATAATTTCTCTTTCAGTTACTTACAGAACAATGAAATCCATTCCATATCACACATGGCTTTTGCTGGGCTATTAAAGCTGAAAGTACTGTGAGTATTTTTTTTTTTACTGTTTAACAGCTGTGTAGTTACTGAATACATGTTGCGGTGTGTTTCATATCTGATATCAATGCTACATAACACAACTTTCACACCATGCTGTTCAATTCATGTAATAATGTTAAGCTTTACCAAATAAGGTGAACCCTGCTTGACATGTATGATTTGCTGTATATTTCAAAAATCTACCTACATTGTTGAAACAATGCATTAATGTGATGCCAGGGGTAATGCCACACTAAAGGAAACTAAGTTAAACATGCGATGTGTTTTTTATTCTTTCTGTCTTCCATTGTTCATCTGTAATCAGCAAGTTTGTTTCCGCGGCTTAGGAATGAGTGACTTTTGTCCTTTTGAATATAAAAGAACATGGAATATCTTTTGAAATGTGTCGAATGTCCAGACTTGCTGACATCTCTTGTGAATGTGATTAAAGTGATGAAAGACCAGGAATTGTCTTTTGAGATATAGTTGCTGCACTCTCTGATGCGTAATGGCTTGTATATCACCAAGCCACACAGGGCTGGGTCAAGGAAAAGAAGCAGACTTGGGAATTTCTGTTGTTGCAGGATTGAAGTCATTAGGTTTTTTCTTGAGAAATTTTGCTTTAACAAGTAAGAATTGGTCTAGATCTTTTTTTATCCTGCGAAAACTGAGGTCAGCAACAGGAAATGATGTAAAGTAATGACCAGTGGGAATGAGGAAATGTTTGTATATAACTGAATACTGATCTGTATTATGCTGTGCTATGTTATGCTAAGCTATGATTCTATCTTGACTTGGCTATGTGGTGTAGCTATCTAACCTATGGAAGTCAGGCTCAGTATTTTTACAGTAACAGAGAACCAGGGAATGTAGGTGTCTGGAGCTTAGATTTTTTTCAGTATGTATATTGTCTACTTTTATTGCCTTTTAGTCTATTTCCCTGTGTACTATCCTATGTATATTGTAATCTGCATTTGCAATATTTTCTTTATTATTTTAGTAGAGCTCATTTATTCTCCTTTATGTTCTTGTATCTGGGTTCCATATGCATATATATGTGTGTGTGTGTGTGTGTGTGTGTGTGTGTGTGTGTGTGTGTGTGTGTGTGTGTGTGTGTGTGTGTGTGTGTGTGTGTATAGACAGATGGATACACTGTTATTTATCTGAGAAGAGGGTAAGCATTATTTGCACTGTTTAATAAGCTGTATGGCAGTTGCCTTCCATAAGACTGCTTAGGCCGGCTACCAGTAAAAGAGTTTAATTAGTGCATTTATATTTGGCTTAATTAAGAGAAGCAAATATTTAGATGTCTCCTGCCCTGAACCAGAGCAGTGACAACACTACCATGCCAGGAAGAAGGCTGCAGGAATAGGAGAATTCTGCCAGCCTTCCACTGAAATTGTGTGTATGTGTGCATACATACACATGAGCAAAAGTGCGTGTGTGTGTTTGTGTGTGTTTAAGTGTGTAAGAGGGCTCTGGCCAAAAACGTAGCACTCTAAGTGGTCTGTGTGCAGTCTAATCTGGGTGTGTATGTTGAAGGTCCATACTAGGACAGTAGCACATATTCATTTTATGCTCTTGGGTCCAGGTTTATCTTGTGAATTAATTATTGAAATATGCATGTGTGCCCTTCCTTGCTATTATATCACTCTTAATTGGCAGTGGAGGAATTCAACTCACATCAGTGCTAGCCATACCTGCATTATATGGCCAATTCATGACAATCAATAAATATTCTATATTTAATACAACCACTATGCTGTCACAATACCCTGGCTGTTTTTTCAATGTCTAGATATTTAATTATTAATATTTTAACTTTTTACAAGTTTATTTTTGAAACATATATAATCATATTTAGTTATGGTTGAAATTTATCCTTTGAAACATTTTGTTTTTATTTACCAAATCAAGGCATGCAAATTCACACACAACCAGAAATTGTTTCCATGTTGCCTTTTCACTGTTAGTGTCCATCCACGATTCTCAGACTCTCAGCTAACCATTATGTATGTTTTATTCACCATGTAAATAATGATCAGATGTAAATAATGAAATGGCATTATGGGATATCTCATTTGTGCCTATTCTACTGCTCAAAGAAATGTTCTGCATACTTGTGCAGAGTCAACATCAAGTGCCCAAATCAGTACCTTTCTATGTGGCAGGCTAGATTATTATTATTTTTTTTTTCTTGTTTAATTCAGTGCTAACATTTCTACTGATCTATGGAAGAGATGAAGTTAGAATACATCACATAAATTAATTAGTGTCTAGCTAAGTAACTGTTTAGTGCCATAAGCAATTACCTGTACTGGTTAAAAGGGTTTCATCTCAAATAATGTAGGCCTCTGCTGGTGAGATGACCTTCATATGACTGTGACAAGAACTGCTGTCTCAGAAATCAGATTTATTTTCCCTTTAAGATGCACTTAATATACTAATGAACTTGGAGCATTCACAAATATGAGAATTCCCATATCAATCCACAAAACCAGTACTAATGCAGACACCAGGACAGAGAAAATGCTGACAAATACACACACATGCATAAAAAACATGAGAGAAAGTGTGGAAAAGTAATGTCTGAACTGAGGAAATGTGTACAAATGTCTATAATCTCTTACATTTTAAGGTTGTATCTCATTGACATTTTACAATGCATGTTGTTTCATATATTTTATTTTGACCCACTTATATACTTACATACAAATATTTCAAGCACAGGCTTTAATGCACTTACAGCCTGGCAATATACCAAAACAGTTGTTCCCATAATGAGTGTCCAGGCTTTCTTAAAAATATGTAAACTAGTGCTTGGTCAGTGTACTTTGGCAGTCTGCTCCATGCATCAACTGTTCTCAGAGAGCCAATTAGTACACTTGTCATTCCTAAAGAATCTTCTACACAGGTTGTTGGATGACTCTCTACTATGTTCAGTGTACAATGCTACATCTCTACACAGGTTGTCGGATGACTCTCTACTGTGTTCAATGTACAATGCTACATCTCTACACAGGTTGTCGGATGACTCTCTACTATGTTCAATGTACAATGTTACATCTCTACACAGGTTGTCAGATGACTCTCTACTAAGTTCAATGTACAATGCTACATCTCTACACAGGTTGTTGGATGACTCTCTACTATGTTCAATGTACAATGCTACATCTCTACACAGGTTGTCAGATGACTCTCTACTATGTTCAATGTACAATGCTACATCTCTACACAGGTTGTCAGATGACTCTCTACTATGTTCAATGTACAATGCTACATCTCTACACAGGTTATCGGATGACTCTCTACTATGTTCAATGTACAATGCTACATCTCTACACAGGTTGTCGGATGACTCTCTACTATGTTCAATGTACAATGCTACATCTCTACAAAGGTTGTCGGATGACTCTCTACTATGTTCAATGTACAATGCTACATCTCTACACAGGTTAGGAATGACTCTCTATTATGTTCAATGTACAATGCTACATCTCTACACAGGTTGTCGGATGACTCTCTACTATGTTCAGTGTATAATGCTACATCTCTACACAGGTTACCAGATGACTCTCTACTGTGATGTTCAATGTACAATGCTACATCTCTACACAGGTTGTCGGATGACTTTCTACTATGTTCAATATACAATGCTACATCTCTACACAGGTTACCAGATGACTCTCTACTGTGATGTTCAATGTACAATGCTACATCTCTACACAGGTTGTCGGATGACTCTCTACTATGTTCAATGTACAATGCTACATCTCTACACAGGTTGTCAGATGACTCTCTACTATGTTCAATGTACAATGCTACATCTCTACACAGGTTGTCGGATGACTCTCTACTATGTTTAATTTACAATGCTACAATCAGCACTTGAACAGCTCAAATCTACAGGAAAAACACACTTGGTCTGACAAATCTCCAGTGCAGTTTGGCTTTCAAAATGTATCACTCAGTCTATGTTTACAAAATTCCTACACCATTTTTTAACAGTACAACTGAAACACCTCATATAAACAGCCCTTACAGATATGCTTTAAAGTTCTTCTGGGTTACAAAATGCTAGGATGCACATTCCCAGAGATTGTGTCACCAAATGCCAGATATACCTGAATAAGATCTCCTTTTAAATATCTATAAGAGATATTCTGTATACGTTCATATATTTTAGTCTTTTGTAATAACTTAAATTTTCACATCTATGGATGCCCTTCGTATATGTCTTCTGTACTCTTTCCAGTTTACTCATGCTTATTTTCTTATAACTTTTCAGTGCTGTTATTCCATACTGAAGTTGTGGTCTAATGTAATTAACAAACAATCACTTCATCAGTTCTGATTTCCTAGACTTTATATTTTTTTATACAACCTATAGTTCTATAACTATCATTAACCAATTGTTTGATATGATTAGAAAAACTCAGAATGGATCTACCCTTATACCTAGTTCCTTAAATGAATCTACAGTTTCAATCACTGTGTGCTGTATTATTCACCTTCCAATTTATCTCTCCCAAATCTCATATGCCTTGTGTGTTATATATTTATCAACATAACATCCTCCTGTACCCAAATGGTCAATTTAGTCAGATCTTTTGCAGACATGCCCTATCTGTATGTAACACGTAATCAGTTTACCCAATTTCAAGTCATCTAAATACAGACTGTAGAACACCTCATATGAAAAAGATAGGTCTGAAAGATACAATCTAAACAAGTATGAGCATATAACCAAGAATTCCACTTGTCCGATTGTGGAATGATATTTGCCATGTCCTAGCCATTCAGCTATCTAATCAAGAGTAAATTAATAACTAGTTGTTCTAATGTACTGGTCAGTCTTTTGAGTATGACCCTGTAAATGCAGAAGTTAAATCTATATAACTTACATCACAGCATAATTTTTCATTCATAGCTGTTATTATATTGTTATGGAACATAGCGTTATAGGTGGTACTAGATGTATTTTCAACGTATGCATGCTGATATATGGTTTCAAGTCCCAGCCTTTCCATTTCTGACAATAACTTGTCAAATATTACCTTCATTATTTTCCAGAATATGAAAGTAGACTTAAGGGTCCTTATGACTCTGGGTTTGTCCTACTCCCCTTTCTCTTAAAGACAGGCTTAATAAGTGCATGTCTTCAGTCTTGAGGAATCTCCCCATATTTATATGACCTTGTAAATAACAGATATAATGGTACTATAAGTTCTTGCTGAAGTGTTCTCAGGTCATTATTACTAATTCTGTCTCCAGCTTGTGTTTTGTTTGTATCTAGTTTGCATAGTTCTTTTTCAATATAATCTAATTCCAGTATCTGAGGTTACTGGATGTCAATAGAAAAACGTATCATCTCATTTGTGGAGCCAAACTATTTTGCATAGGATTTTGTAAATATATCAGTAATGTGTTGTGTCTGAGAATACATTTTAGAATCTACACACAGTTTAAAAATGTGTACGTCTTTACTCCTTCCACATCTTATGTGTCTATAATATAGTTTCCTATTATACTCAATATCTCTATCTGAAAATTATCTTTTGGGTCATTTAAAATTTGTGATTATAAAATAAATATAATATTAAGTAGTTTTTCTAAAAAGACTCTTCTTCCTGTAGGAAGAGGGAAAGTTTTAAATTATTCCATTCACAGAAGTATGCGGCCTATAGAACCATGGCTTTGATGAGGTCAACCTGACATATCATACAATGTTCTGAAAGGTTTAGTGTGGAAGGAAAAACAAAACTAGTGGTTCTCTACTGAAAATTTACTTTGGCTGTAATGCTTTTCCTGGTCTTAAAGACATTGTCAACTTAAAAAAATGTACGGATCCTTAGGGCTCAGAACTGTTTTTATTGGTTGTTGTTTAGACGTGTGATGGGTTTGAATGCATGTTTAATGTGAGTGGTGAATGTTTATTTCTGATGCTCTAAGTTAAATTTAGAACAAAAACACAAAAGTCAGAGTTGTGCTTGGTGATGATGATGATGATGATGATGATGATGATGTGTGTGTGTGTGTGTGTGTGTGTGTGTGTTAGAACATTTGTGTAGGTGTTTACGAGTGTTTCCATGACTGTGGTTGACTATGGGGGGGCGGGGTTGCTTGTTGACAGTTTGTGTGTGGGTGTGTATGTGTGTGTATAAGGAGGTGGTTTTGCCAATACCATTTATAAGCTGCTAGAGAAAAAACTACTGCCGTCAGCTCTGACAGCAGTGATTCAGAAACATGCTAATATGAGGTATTTCTCAGTGCAGTCATAGCTGTAACTGACTCACATTTTTTCACAGTCAGTATAACTGACTGACCTGCGGTAGGGAATAACCATGAGCTGTGAGCCTTTCTTTCGAATTCCAGTCATACATTTTTACTTGTCTGCTTAATTTTATCAAAAACCCAAAAGTATGATTCTGTGCTTAAGTGCCTCACAGATGTTGAAAATAGATAAAAAGCAATACAAGGCGCACAAGACAAGCAATTACCTTAAAAAATAATTAATCTTAATTGGTAAATCATGAAAGTAGAATATACTAGTTATCAAAGAAGATTAAAGGACAACTGAGACTGAAAACTATGACCTACCCTAGCTGTAAAGCAAGGATGGGTTATTGTTCAGAAAAGCTAACTAATGGATAGAAATATGAAAGACAAGCTAATAAAACTGGGTGTGATATTCTTTAGATAGAGAGAGTATATAGAGAAATGCTAAAACTGAATAACTGGGTGTAAGTGGTAAGATTCAATGAGTTATAAAAAATAATCAGAAATGAGTTTAAGTAACTGTTTCTACTAAGAATTTCAGTGGAAGAAATAAATAGGGGGTCAAGTGTTGGAAACTATGGACTTAAATGGATAGACAATCACACATTCACAAGTTTCTATCACCCTGTTGCTTGCTGGTCATTAAGCTTTGTTATTAATCTGTCCTTCTTCATCCATGAAGTGACAACCTATCATGTAAGTCATCATAACCATTTTATTTTTGTTTTTATTGGCCATAACCCCTCCCCCAGTTGTTGATTTGGATGGGCACCTGCATCACTGATGTGGTATCCTGCAGTCTCCCCATGGCATGAGCATACTACCATTAACCTGCCCCTTTAAGCTAAAATCACTGGCTTGGGATCACAAAGCCCATGTCCACCAGTCTAATTGCCACTGTTAATATGCAAGCCTCCTTTTTCATGGGAGCAGTTGGACAACTGAGATCACCATCTTCCACCACCAGGACAGGCAAGCTACTGTAAGCTGCTCACCCCTATTCTCTGCTGACTTCCATTACCTGAACCTGTAATTAATCTCCAGACATCTGTATATTAGTCAGGGTTTCATCCCTTTATGTCGCAGAGCTGGGATAGTTTCATAATGTTTGTGGTAAGAAGGAGCTTTCATTAATAAAAAATAGTAGCACAATTATCCCAGACATGATTTATGATGTATCATGCAGAATTTACTATGAACCACTATGAATATTTTTGCACTGTTCCCAAGAAAATGAAAGTGATGCTGCAAATTAGAGAATGTCATGAGCTGTTCTCTAGAGCAAAGACTGACATAATTTTGGAACTCTGAGTTATGGTCACTCCCTTTTTGTAATTTCTCCAAATCTATTGGGTTTCTAATACCATGATGGGAATGGACCACATTCCTAAGTCAAAGTATGATTAAAGTTCATGAAATTAGTATTGTTTCAATCTTTGATGTCAGCCAAAAGTGCTCTTCACAGCACCCGCAATGTATCCACTAATGACTCCTTCTGCAATTTATACGGAGTTACATGTATTGGTAACATATCTAAATACTATTGTAGATTCTTTTTTTATAAGACCCATTGCTCCTACTACTATTGGAATTGTCTGGGTATCTTTCTTCCACATGGCTCTCCTTTCTGCCTGCAGATCCTGATATTTTATGACTTTGTGTCTCTCTGTATGCAAGATACTGTAGTCACTGGGTATGCCGATTTCAATGATACTTTTGTCTTCTTTTCTTGGACCACTATATCCAGTTTTCTAGCATCTATCTTTTGAACTGTTGGTAATGGGTGATCCCATGTGATATAAACATCATCATTTTCTATGATGCTTTGTGGATCATGTTGCCAATGTTTTTCAGCCACTTTGATACCATATTGTTTGCACAATCCCCAGCGCAACAGTCTCGCCACATTATTATGCCTTTCAGTATACAGTTCTTCTGCCATTAATATGTAGCAACCAGCAACAAGGTGTGTGACTGTTTCCAATTCAGTTTTACAAAACCTACATTTGTCTGTTTCTCCCACATGTTCAATGGACTTTGTAAACCAGTGTGTATGTAGCCCACTGTCTTGGGCTGCCAATATTAACCTTTAATTTATTGGTTTGAGTTCACCTCTCCTTAACCATTCCTGCATTCACTCCTGATCAACATGAAGTTCTTCCATAAGTTTTCTATACTTGCAACTATATTTATACTTTTTCCACATGTCTTGCCTTCTCATCTGGTCTTTCACTTTACATTCTTTCTTTTGTTTTTTTGGAGCATTCATTTGTTGCTTGGTTTTTATCTACTTCTGGTTTGATTTCCATTCCTGCTTGACATCGATATGCTTCTGCTAAATTAAGCAGAGAAGTCACCTTAGACTTATTCTCCTCATGTTTCAAATCTTTCACTACATTTGGATCTTATGAGGTCAATACATATGTGTGGAGTTCCACGATTGTAGATCTATACATGTAATCAATTTCAAGGAGGCCCATCCCTCCTTTGGAACAGGGAATATATAATCTTGGTATACATTGATTTTTATAAATCATTTGGTGAGCATGAAGCATTCTTGTTTTATTATCTAATCTATCCAACACTTTTTTGGGGGCAGTCAATCACTCCAAAACTGTATGTAAAGACAACAAGAACAAATTAGTTTATAGCTTGGATCTTGTTCGTAGATGTCAGTGCTGTTCTCAGGATTAATTCAAGTCTTGTAAAGTATTCCTTACTGAGTTTTATTCACCTTTGTTCATGTTTTATTACTGATCCTTCATCAATTCCCAGTTATTTATACACTCCCTCTTGCTCAAGTTCTTTTATATCACATTCTTGTCCCAAAATGATGTTTTCCTGGTGCTGCAGGTTTCCTGCTTTAAAGGTTGCTTTTGCACATTTATCAAGACCAAATGATATTCTAATGTCTGAAAAAGTTTTGACAACCTGCAGATGTGTTTTCAGCTCCTCATCTGATGACCTATACAGTTTTAAATAATCGACAAAGAGAAGATGAGAAGTCATTAGTCTTTGTTGTTTTTCTAGGAGCCCAATTGTAGCCATGGCCTAAGCTGTTAAGTAAACAGCTTAATGTGTTAATCACAAGGCAGAATAGCAACGGTGACAGAGAGGCACGCTGGAATATCCCCCTTTGAATTTTTATTTTTATGCTCCAGATAGGATGCTGTTTTTGCCAGTAAGATAATAAAAATTAAAGTTAACTTTAGACTTGTGATATATTAGTATGAAAATGTGTTCTGACCAGCAGGTCCTTTCAAGGCAGGTGGACATGTCTGGCTAGCCTTAACTGAGTTATGGCTAGTCAAATATACTTTGGCTGCAATATCTTTCCTGGTCTTAATGACATTGTCAGTTTGAAAAGTGTTCTGAGCCTTAGGGATCAGAATTGATTTTTTTTTTTATTGGTTGTTTAGACGTGATGATTTTGAATGTGAATCTCAAATTTAGGTGTGTATGCAGTGCAATCACAAAAAACAGCAATCAGATAATAAGTTCCACATAATCCCAGGCAGCACGAGATGTAAAATAGTTTACATATTGTGCTGCTTGGGAATATGTGGATCTTATTATCCGACTGATAGTTTGAATGTATTTTAATGTGAGTGGTGAATGTTAATTTATTTCTGATAAAGTTCTGCAATAAATGTAGAACAAAAACACTAAAAGTCAGAGTTTTGCTTGGTGATTTGGCAATTTGTTTTCTTTTCTTTTCTTTTTTTTTTTTTTTTTTTTTATTAGCAGGATAAAAATATAGGACAAGAAAAGAAATGGGTAGTAAAAGGAAACCAAAAGAAAATTTCAGACTAACCCTGAGGTACAGAAAGAGTTACACTGAGCCGTAAGCTTTATAATGAATGGATGAATGGGCAACCCTCATGCTAATCCTTTCTGATTAGGACACCACCCTACTACAGTAATTTTCCGAAAGTAGAAAAATTACCTTGGTGGGCAGTGCCATGAGCCATGCTGCAGGATAATGAGGCTATCCAGGGGGAATGGCTAATGCTAATTTTTCATGTACTCTCCCATGGACATGCCTACAGATATATCTTTAAGCAATTCATCATTTGGTTACATAAACTAACTCAGTTAACCATGTCAATTAACATGGCCAAAGGATGTCGGTCACCCATTCAAGTCAATGGGAGAAACTGCATTGCAGGTAAATGGAGCAAAATTTAGCAGTGCCATAGTGGTGGTAGGGTTTGTAAGTGTGTGTGTGTGTGTGTGTGTGTGTGTGTGTGTGTGTGTGTGTGTGAGTGACAATGTGAGTGCATCTGCAGGGGTACAAATTGAGTCAGATGACAATGTGGTGTGTGTGTGTGTGTGTGTGTGTGTGTGTGTGTGTGTGTGTGTGTGTGTGTGTGTGTGTGTGTGTGTGTGTCAGAGAGAGAGAGGACATGATGCACTGACTTTTAGAGGAAATTACCAAAGTGCTTTTTAATACGGCAATAAAAAGCAGCAATTCAGTGACATGCAAATTAGCTGATAGTGTGGCCTTTCTCATTGTAGCTAAAACTGTTTCTGAGTTGCTTTTTTCCAGACTGCATACACTGGAAGTACATGCAAAAGGCAATTTATGAGGCCACAGAAAATTTCTCTGAATCTGAGCCTAAGTTTATTCTGCAGTAATTGATACAACCAAAAAGCCTTCAGTAAGTTAAGTGCTGGCCACTAAAATTATAAATGGTTTAAGCAGTACTGCAGGAAAGGTATAGTTGCTACTTATAAAGGAAACAGAAGAGCACAAAGCTAACTGTGGAAGAAGATGAATAGTGTCTGATAAGTGCTTTGCCTTTTGGCTAAGATGAAGGGTATAACAAAACTAGGCTGTATTCCAATAGAGGCTGTCCACAGTGTAACCACAAGCTAGGAAATTCAGTCCACAGCAATTTGCTTCGTAAATTTATTCACAGAATATAATAGTTCAAGGATTAAGTGCTTTCATCTCATAACCAGAGACTTCATCTGATGAAGTCTGTGGTTATCAGATGAAAGCACTTAATCCTTGAACTGTATTATATTCTGTGAATACATTTACAAAGCGAATTGCTGTGGACTGAATTTCCTAGCTTCTGGTTACATTGTGGACAGCCTCTATTGGAATACAGCCTAGTTTTGTTATAGTGGTGAATTGTTTCTCTTTTAAGATGAAGGGTAACTTTAATTTTTTGGAAATAATCGACATCCTGGTTAGAGGATTTTAGAGGTTAGAGAGTAAAATTTCTGTAACTATTAAATCATTGTCATATAACTTGTATCTACTTTTAACCCGTGTTTTCATATTATTTCCAGTTTGGCATAATTATTTAAACTGTATTTGTTTTTGTATTATTTTTAAAGGCTGTAAAAGCATTTTTCTTAAAATTTTCTGTAATACTTTGAAGCTTTTCTACCTGGGCCTCCACTGAAAATGGGCTCCTGTGCAGTCAGACATTCCTGGTAATTAAATGTCCATAAATATGTTTACATCCAAAACTTGGAAACTGTATCAGTTCTCCGGCATGTGGTCGAATGGCAGTTTTCAAGTCGGTAGAATGTTGAACCAAAATGTATCGACTACACTACAGCAAATGGGTAGTGTAGTTCGTGTATTTGGGTTAGACATTGTGTGGGGAGATCATGGTTCAGTGAGGAACAGGGAATTAGCCTATTTCCTCACTGTAGTGCGATCTCGGAGTTGGTATATTTAATGTGCAGGGGGTGTGGGGGGTACAGTGGGGTGTAGCCCACGTACAAAATAGTAGAACTAATGTACCATTGACTGTAGAGTGTAACAGTATGTTAATGTGCATAGCAGGAGGTAACTGACACTGCCTGCTATGTCGTATACATCAAACTACAGATGTTGATGTATTCATTTTCACTGTGGTTGTTGTTTCAAAATTCCAGATTCAGCATTTCAGGTCAACATTCTGAACGGTTGACCGAAGCAGATTTGGAATTTCAATAGTAAACCCAATGAATATATAAATAATAAATAAATAAACAACTGATCATGTTTTGTCATTGCAGATTATTTTACATGTCTTCTAAGTTCTATTGCTAACATATTAAAGATTGTGATACGTTTTATGTGGAATTAAGGTACTTTTCTACAAAAAATGTATAAAAAAGAGTGGAAATAAAAATTACATTAAGTAGGTGTGCTAGCAAGTAACAAAATGTATGAGAACTTTGGATAAATTATAACGTTATTTCTTTTGAACATTCTGAATGGCAATAGGTCCAAACAGAAGAATGGTTCTGGCAATGAATAATGGCACAAAATTGAAACTTTTTGATTTAAAATACATTGAGGCTCTGATCTATGAAAGAAACATTAAACTCTTCAGTAAGGCACTAGTTTATGAGGGGGTGCTGAAAAGTTCTAAGCCCAACCTAGAAGGGAATGACATGGAGACATAAAACTTACAAGTTATTTAACATATTCTCCCTGAAGCTCAACACACTTAACACGTCATGTCTGAAGTTTCTGTAAACCTGCCAAAAGAAGTGTCTGAAGTCTGGTCACTGAAATACTGCTCTGATGCTGCAGTCACTGAAATACTGCTCCGCTGCTGTAATCACCCCAGAATCATTCGAAAACTGATGCCCTATCAAAGTCATTTTAAGGTCTGGAAACAGGAAACAGTAAGATGGAGTACGGGCTGGTGAGTAGGGTGAATGGTCTATGCACTCAGACCCCAATTTTGTTGAAACATCCATCGTTTTGCCAGACTCGTGAACAGGTGTATTATCTTGGAAAAAGAGAACTAATTTCCACAGCTTCCCTCTCCTTTTTTCTTTCAGTACCTCCTTTAATTGGCACAGCAAGTTATGGTAGTATTCTGTATTAACTGTTTGGCCCCTTGGAAGATAGTCAGTCATTACAACACCTTCTTGACCCCAAAACACTGTGGCCATGACCTCTTTTGCTGACTTTTGGGTCTTGAATTTCTTTGGCCTTGGTTAACCTGATTGCCACCATAGCATGGACTGTTGTTTTGTCTTAGGAACATAATGGTGTAACCATGTTTCAAAAGTAACTAGTCATTCCAAAAAGTTGACACCAGCTCAATGTAAATGCCACAAAATCAACTTGGAAGTGCTCATTTGACGCCTTTTCTTGTCGGCATTCAAACATTTGGGCACCCACTTGGTTGACAGCTTCTGCATACCCAGTTGCTCATTGATTATAAACCCAGTATGTTCCCTGGATACCTGTAGTGTCTCAGCAATTGTTTTAGCCGATATTTGCCAATTTGCCATAATCAGCTCATAGACATGGTCAACAGTTTCAGGAGTTGACATGATTTGATGCCTCCCAGACCTTGCTATAGCTTCAGTCTCGAAATCTCCACACTGAAAGTTTGCACACCACTTCTTCACAGTTTAGCAAGAAGGGTACTCATTACTCAATGTTTGCATCATATATTCATGGATGTCCTTCGGAGTTTTCTTTTGCAGGATTAGGAACTTCATGGTGGCTCAGAGTTCCACACTTGAAAATTCCACACTTTTCATTGACATGGTTCAATCAATAATCTGAAACAATGTCAAAATATAGCATTACAGTTCTGCAAATTGGCACTTTACAAGATAAACTAACCCTCTTTTCAGCTATAGAGGCAAAATAATGCTCAAGATTCAAAAAGTTGGTCAGGCTTAGAATTTTTCAGCAACCCCTCGTAAAACAACATGATGTCATTCTGATCAAACTATATGCTGCCAGTTCTGAGAATGTCTGCAGGCCTGCATAAATATGCATGCAACACAAAAACCTCATATAACTGCACTATAATGTGTATTAAGTGTTCATTACAGTTGAACCACCAGATATCTTTCTTTGGTAAGATACTTTAGTTATTTTAGTCAGATTCAACTCACATAGGTAGATACAGCAATATAAAACAATATTAGTTTATTAGTGCATTTGATGTACTAGGTCACAAAATGCACATGTTTATACAGGGAATGCATGTTGTCCTGTACTGAGTTTTAGTGTTCTGTGATCCCCTGCATCTCTGATTGTGCTCTGTGGCTTCATTGGTTACATCCTACTACCACAGATGGCACTTGTTTCTCTTAGTCTTACAACATTCATTCCTTACTCCTTCATGTCATATAGTTCTGGTAAAATTGATATAGACTTAAGAGTTTAGATTTGTATAAAATCTGCTTACCTTTGGCCAAAGTCATGGCTGAAAAAGGTTTGTGTTGAATCAGTTCACTTAACCGGTAAATAAATATTAATGTGGAAATATACTAGAATGCTACTTCATATCAAGTTACACCAAACTATTTCAAAATGTATTTACTGATTTACTGTATTCTGTTAAATGCAACCATTTACAATTAGCCATTGAGTCTTATGGAACACCAAACAGTATTGTTCCAATGTACAATGATGTAGATATGCATATGGTTTGACATTATTGCATAAATATTTATAATCATTCTAGTGTCTTAAAAAATTAAATATATGTATTCTATACAGAACTTATTGTAAACATGATGTATAGTGCCATCATCTGCCTTATTACATGCAGAACATGTAACCATTCAGCTGTTGCATCACAGAAGGAAGAAACACAGCACAATGCATTTACATTAAACAGCTAATAATGCTGTTCTTCATAGACATCAAGCTGCAGTGGACAACAACATGTGACCCCCCCCCATTTATCCTCCTTTTTACCTGGAATAAATACAGACAGACTGTTGGAAGATATGGGCAAAGCCATGTCTTACTACCACTTCTGTTAAATGGGCAGTCACAAACTATGGTATTATATTCAAAGTAGCAGATCTGAAAGGTATTAGCCTTCTGATGTCTCTAATGGGACCACCAGCACTGTTTTAGTCAACTGTCCACAGAGCCATTACTTGAAAAGGTGGACCATCTGTCTGAAACTGTTGAGTCCATTATCATACCAGCTTTGCAGGATAAAGGCAGGCATATTTCCCCTGCACTTTTGCCATACTGAACCTTATGATGTATGACACTGTCTACCTACATGCAGACAAACACTTGCTTAGAGAAGCACCCCCCTCAGCCAAACTGCACATGAGAAGTATTATACTCTTTGTTAACATTATTGTGTAATAAGTTCCTTTTAGCCAAGAAGCCCATATGCTCCTTTATATTCTTATCTTATCAGCTGAGTCCAGATTATATCTGGCTGCTGTTAATGAACAAGGTGACTGTAACCCTGCAGCTCTGCTACTTCCTCTCAGTCTCTTGTCTACAACGCTGATTTATGGTATAGAGCATCCTCATCCTTTATCTCAAAGCTGTCTGCTCTCAGCTATTCTTTCTTCTATTAAATGCTCTTCTCAAATCCATTAATTTATTTCCTGATAACTACTACGATACTCTATGGCCATGCTGACTTCTACTCTGCTCTTTTTTATTCACGGAGAGTCAAGCAGTAGTGAACTGTCCTCACAAATACAAAGGCTCTATAGCATGACTGTGGAGGACAGTTCCAATGGTGTTCCTGTGAATCATACATTACAGAATGGCAGTTATGCAAAGTTAACAGAATGCTGTTTTTGCTGGGGGTATAAAGCCCCCACATCCTCATACAGGACACTTTGCTCACTGTGTTCCCCTCCACAACACATTCATCTCCGAAGTCACTGTGCCCTGAGGAAATCCGGATTTCCCTCATATAGTACCACTTAATTAGTTAAACATTTGCCTATTGGACACTCTTCTTATGCAGATCTCAGTCAAAGCACTATCCCACTCCCACCCCTAATACACATACACTCAAAAATTTGCACACGGTGCTGCATACTTATCAAGATCCTGCCCTAAATGGAATGGAGAGACTGTGTGCTGGAGGAAAGAGCAATGACTTCACTGGTTTTACCATTCACTGGGAAAACTACTCGAGTACAATTTCCCAGGCCCAGCGCTTCCTGGAATTCATCAACTCAAATGCCCTGGATCATCTGGTAAACTCCCCTAACAGAGGTGAAAACATATTGGACCTGGTCATCACCACCATGGGCGACAGGTGTTCCACACCAGAGGTCAACCTGTCACTGGTTAGATCAGACCATAAATTAATCACTCTGGATGTCCACACCCCACCACCACCCCCAAATAAGGAAACCACAGTAAAAAAACTTTTCCAAAGCAAACTTCACCTTACTTAAGACAGAGGTGGAAAGTTTCACAGCCCCCACGCTAAAGGATAACACTGCCCAAGATGCAGAAACCTTTACAAATGCACTCTCTGAGCACCTACAAGGATGCATGGATCCCTAGCAAAACCAAGACTCACTCCTCTAAGAGAAGGAAACCAGTTTGGTGGACCCCTGCAATAAACAGGATAGACAATAGAAGGAGGAAACTAGTTCAGAAAAAAAGCAAATCCCAAGCAGGAAAGACATCCCTGATCAGTATCAGTAAGAAAATGAGGTCCATCATGAAATCATCCAAGGCTAACTTCGAAAGGAAAATAGCCAAGGATTCAAAAGATAACCACAAAGCCTTCTTTAGCTATGTTAAGAATCTAAGTGGCAACTCGCAGATATGCACTGAACTAGTGCAAAATAGCACAAAATATACTGAACCTACTGATATTGCCAACATCCTGGCAGATAGATTCAGTGCAAACTTCACCCCTCTCTCACATCCAAAAAGGCCCACAACAATACCAGAAAAGTGTAGTGTCCTAAAAATCACAGACGCACAGGTGAAAACAGCCCTTTCAAAAGCCAAAACCAAAGCGTCAATGGGATCAGATGGTGTCCCAGGCTGCGTCTTGCACGAACTACAGAATGAACTAACCCCCCACGTAAACACGCTGTTCAACCTCAGCCTCTCCACAGGATACGTGCCCATAGAATGGCACACAGCAACGGTTATTCCTCTCCACAAAGGAGGGGCCACAACTGACCCTGGTAACGATCACCCCATAAGCCTGACTAGTCTGGTCTGCAAGGCTATGGAGTGCATCATCATGGAACTCATTAACAAAGACATTGGGAACCTCTAAACACTTGACCTGACCCAGTTAGGCTTTGTTAAGGGCAGATCATGTCTACTAAACCTTGTGGACTTCTTCGAGACAGTCACCAAGGCCATAGATGAGGGAAAGGGGGTTCACACAGCCTACCTTGACCTCACCAAGGCTTTTGACAGCATTCCCCACTCAGGTATTACAGAAAAACTCACCAGCCTGAACATAAACCCCTACATCACGAGATGGGTTGCCAACTGGCTTACAGACAGAACTCACACGGTAAGAATAGCGGGCTCCATTTCTGAATCTAAATTAGTCACAAGTGGTGTCCCGCAAGGCTTGGTCCTGGGACCCCTACTGTTCAGCATATACTTCTCAGAAGTACAGGCAAACACAGGAGGACTATGGCTAACCAAGTTCGCCGATGACTGCAAACTGGGAGCCATAATTGACTCTCCGGCTGACACGGACATCCTCCAAAAGGGCCTTACTGAGATGGATACCTGGTGTCAAAGTCATGGCCTCAAGCTAAATGCCAAAAATGCATAGTCATCCCATTTGGGAAAAACAAAACACCCACGAATTACCACATAGGTGGTAGCCCCCTTAATACAGAAAGGCAATAAGAGATCTGGGGACCCAAGTACATAGTAATCTCTCCTTTGACAATCATATTGCCAAAGTAGTTAGGAAATTCTTCTATGTGGCCCATCTAATTACTAAAGGGTTTGCATCTAGAAATAAAGAGGTTATAGTGCCCCTCTACTCGTCACTCATTAGACCCTTCATAGAGTACAATGCCCCATTTGGGATGTACCTCACAAGACACTTACAACAGCTGGAAAGACCACAAAAGTACCTCACCAAGAGGATTACTGGTCTCAAACATATGTCCTATGCAGCCCGACTGAAAAAACTCCGGCTGTACTCAGTGGCATATCGCTTACTCAGAGGTGATCTCTGCCTGACCTGCAAAGCCATGTCCAACTCAGAATTGATGGACATGCTCCACCTAAAGAAATCCAAGTCACTGCGAGCCACGCGCTCTAGTGAGCTAAACCTCACCACAACAATAAATAGAACATGCTGGAGGGATAGATTCCTGTCACAGAGACTCCCCATGCTTTGGAACAAAATTCCTAACTACATTAGGCAGAGCCCCTCACTAACACTCTTCAAGAGAAAGCTTGACGAGTGGATGGGTAACAGAAAATACACCCCTGGGATCACTTCATTGGCTCTGCTTGACAGAAGATCAGTTAATTAATCAATAGGGCGGCGAAAGCCGATACACTCTGGCTAGGCTTATAAATGCCCTCGGGCAGATAGCCTAGTACCTACCTATGAACCTATGACAAATTAATTTTTTTTATCAGACCAGTCAATTCCTCAATCATGAAACTAAGGGATTTGTATAGAACAGTACTTAGAAGTAGTCTGACCCTTTGTGCTTCACTCCTACTGAAACTCGAGTTACCTTTCAAGTGGGCATGCACACTCGCCAATAGACGCACCAGGATTTAGTGATTGGTTCACTGTCCATAGCACAAAGGCCTATTACCAGAAGAGGATACCATCTGAATCTAAACAGCTGTCATCTGGGAGCCATGTGATTCCTTAAGAATGTGATCTCTGAGTGACAGTTCATCAAGTGCAGTCTGTTAAATGTTAAATCTTGGTTTTGGTAATGAATGGCTTTGTTGTTCTCTGAGATGCAGTGTCCTCAGATGTTATCTATAAGGGATGACTCACTGGGTCTCCCTCTGCATGTGCTGGGGATCATGCTTTGCTAGAAAATGCATGTTGTAACTCAAATGTGTTTTTTGATCAAGTGCCATTTCTGTTATGTGATTTCAACTAATCTGTCTAAAGTAAACAATATTTTGACTAAATGTGCCTTATCCCTGTCCCCTTTTAACCTCTCACAGCTGAGTTAATTAATATAAGACTACTATAGGAAGCTACAAGTCAACTTCCTTCCAAGGACCACCGAACACTCTCATCAACTGTTATGTGGTATCATCTGTATATAAGCCTATTATTTCCTTCTCTGCCATATCGTTATGTGGTATCATCTGTATATAAGCCTATTATTTCCTTCTCTGCCATATCGTTATGTGGTATCATCTGTATATAAGCCTATTATTTCCTTCTCTGCCATATCGTTATGTGGTATCATCTGTATATAAGCCTATTATTTCCTTCTCTGCCATATCGTTATGTGGTATCATCTGTATATAAGCCTATTATTTCCTTCTCTGCCATATCGTTATGTGGTATCATCTGTATATAAGCCTATTATTTCCTTCTCTGCCATATCGTTATGTGGTATCATCTGTATATAAGCCTATTATTTCCTTCTCTGCCATATCGTTATGTGGTATCATCTGTATATAAGCCTATTATTTCCTTCTCTGCCATATCGTTATGTGGTATCATCTGTATATAAGCCTATTATTTCCTTCTCTGCCATATCGTTATGTGGTATCATCTGTATATAAGCCTATTATTTCCTTCTCTGCCATATCGTTATGTGGTATCATCTGTATATAAGCCTATTATTTCCTTCTCTGCCATATCGTTATGTGGTATCATCTGTATATAAGCCTATTATTTCCTTCTCTGCCATATCGTTATGTGGTATCATCTGTATATAAGCCTATTATTTCCTTCTCTGCCATATCGTTATGTGGTATCATCTGTATATAAGCCTATTATTTCCTTCTCTGCCATATCGTTATGTGGTATCATCTGTATATAAGCCTATTATTTCCTTCTCTGCCATATCGTTATGTGGTATCATCTGTATATAAGCCTATTATTTCCTTCTCTGCCATATCGTTATGTGGTATCATCTGTATATAAGCCTATTATTTCCTTCTCTGCCATATCGTTATGTGGTATCATCTGTATATAAGCCTATTATTTCCTTCTCTGCCATATCGTTATGTGGTATCATCTGTATATAAGCCTATTATTTCCTTCTCTGCCATATCGTTATGTGGTATCATCTGTATATAAGCCTATTATTTCCTTCTCTGCCATATCGTTATGTGGTATCATCTGTATATAAGCCTATTATTTCCTTCTCTGCCATATCGTTATGTGGTATCATCTGTATATAAGCCTATTATTTCCTTCTCTGCCATATCGTTATGTGGTATCATCTGTATATAAGCCTATTATTTCCTTCTCTGCCATATCGTTATGTGGTATCATCTGTATATAAGCCTATTATTTCCTTCTCTGCCATATCGTTATGTGGTATCATCTGTATATAAGCCTATTATTTCCTTCTCTGCCATATCGTTATGTGGTATCATCTGTATATAAGCCTATTATTTCCTTCTCTGCCATATCGTTATGTGGTATCATCTGTATATAAGCCTATTATTTCCTTCTCTGCCATATCGTTATGTGGTATCATCTGTATATAAGCCTATTATTTCCTTCTCTGCCATATCGTTATGTGGTATCATCTGTATATAAGCCTATTATTTCCTTCTCTGCCATATCGTTATGTGGTATCATCTGTATATAAGCCTATTATTTCCTTCTCTGCCATATCGTTATGTGGTATCATCTGTATATAAGCCTATTATTTCCTTCTCTGCCATATCGTTATGTGGTATCATCTGTATATAAGCCTATTATTTCCTTCTCTGCCATATCGTTATGTGGTATCATCTGTATATAAGCCTATTATTTCCTTCTCTGCCATATCGTTATGTGGTATCATCTGTATATAAGCCTATTATTTCCTTCTCTGCCATATCGTTATGTGGTATCATCTGTATATAAGCCTATTATTTCCTTCTCTGCCATATCGTTATGTGGTATCATCTGTATATAAGCCTATTATTTCCTTCTCTGCCATATCGTTATGTGGTATCATCTGTATATAAGCCTATTATTTCCTTCTCTGCCATATCGTTATGTGGTATCATCTGTATATAAGCCTATTATTTCCTTCTCTGCCATATCGTTATGTGGTATCATCTGTATATAAGACTATTATTTCCTTCTCTGCCATATCGTTATGTGGTATCATCTGTATATAAGACTATTATTTCCTTCTCTGCCATATCGTTATGTGGTATCATCTGTATATAAGACTATTATTTCCTTCTCTGCCATATCGTTATGTGGTATCATCTGTATATAAGCCTATTATTTCCTTCTCTGCCATATCGTTATGTGGTATCATCTGTATATAAGCCTATTATTTCCTTCTCTGCCATATCGTTATGTGGTATCATCTGTATATAAGCCTATTATTTCCTTCTCTGCCATATCGTTATGTGGTATCATCTGTATATAAGCCTATTATTTCCTTCTCTGCCATATCGTTATGTGGTATCATCTGTATATAAGCCTATTATTTCCTTCTCTGCCATATCGTTATGTGGTATCATCTGTATATAAGCCTATTATTTCCTTCTCTGCCATATCGTTATGTGGTATCATCTGTATATAAGCCTATTATTTCCTTCTCTGCCATATCGTTATGTGGTATCATCTGTATATAAGCCTATTATTTCCTTCTCTGCCATATCGTTATGTGGTATCATCTGTATATAAGCCTATTATTTCCTTCTCTGCCATATCGTTATGTGGTATCATCTGTATATAAGCCTGTTATTTCCTTCTCTGCCATATCGTTATGTGGTATCATCTGTATATAAGCCTATTATTTCCTTCTCTGCCATATCGTTATGTGGTATCATCTGTATATAAGCCTATTATTTCCTTCTCTGCCATATCGTTATGTGGTATCATCTGTATATAAGCCTATTATTTCCTTCTCTGCCATATCGTTATGTGGTATCATCTGTATATAAGCCTATTATTTCCTTCTCTGCCATATCGTTATGTGGTATCATCTGTATATAAGCCTATTATTTCCTTCTCTGCCATATCGTTATGTGGTATCATCTGTATATAAGCCTATTATTTCCTTCTCTGCCATATCGTTATGTGGTATCATCTGTATATAAGCCTATTATTTCCTTCTCTGCCATATCGTTATGTGGTATCATCTGTATATAAGCCTATTATTTCCTTCTCTGCCATATCGTTATGTGGTATCATCTGTATATAAGCCTATTATTTCCTTCTCTGCCATATCGTTATGTGGTATCATCTGTATATAAGCCTGTTATTTCCTTCTCTGCCATATCGTTATGTGGTATCATCTGTATATAAGCCTATTATTTCCTTCTCTGCCATATCGTTATGTGGTATCATCTGTATATAAGCCTATTATTTCCTTCTCTGCCATATCGTTATGTGGTATCATCTGTATATAAGCCTATTATTTCCTTCTCTGCCATATCGTTATGTGGTATCATCTGTATATAAGCCTATTATTTCCTTCTCTGCCATATCGTTATGTGGTATCATCTGTATATAAGCCTGTTATTTCCTTCTCTGCCATATCGTTATGTGGTATCATCTGTATATAAGCCTGTTATTTCCTTCTCTGCCATATCGTTATGTGGTATCATCTGTATATAAGCCTATTATTTCCTTCTCTGCCATATCGTTATGTGGTATCATCTGTATATAAGCCTGTTATTTCCTTCTCTGCCATATCGTTATGTGGTATCATCTGTATATAAGCCTATTATTTCCTTCTCTGCCATATCGTTATGTGGTATCATCTGTATATAAGCCTATTATTTCCTTCTCTGCCATATCGTTATGTGGTATCATCTGTATATAAGCCTATTATTTCCTTCTCTGCCATATCGTTATGTGGTATCATCTGTATATAAGCCTATTATTTCCTTCTCTGCCATATCGTTATGTGGTATCATCTGTATATAAGCCTATTATTTCCTTCTCTGCCATATCGTTATGTGGTATCATCTGTATATAAGCCTGTTATTTCCTTCTCTGCGATATCGTTATGTGGTATCATCTGTATATAAGCCTATTATTTCCTTCTCTGCCATATCGTTATGTGGTATCATCTGTATATAAGCCTGTTATTTCCTTCTCTGCCATATCGTTATGTGGTATCATCTGTATATAAGCCTATTATTTCCTTCTCTGCCATATCGTTATGTGGTATCATCTGTATATAAGCCTATTATTTCCTTCTCTGCCATATCGTTATGTGGTATCATCTGTATATAAGCCTATTATTTCCTTCTCTGCCATATCGTTATGTGGTATCATCTGTATATAAGCCTGTTATTTCCTTCTCTGCCATATCGTTATGTGGTATCATCTGTATATAAGCCTATTATTTCCTTCTCTGCCATATCGTTATGTGGTATCATCTGTATATAAGCCTGTTATTTCCTTCTCTGCCATATCGTTATGTGGTATCATCTGTATATAAGCCTATTATTTCCTTCTCTGCCATATCGTTATGTGGTATCATCTGTATATAAGCCTATTATTTCCTTCTCTGCCATATCGTTATGTGGTATCATCTGTATATAAGCCTATTATTTCCTTCTCTGCCATATCGTTATGTGGTATCATCTGTATATAAGCCTATTATTTCCTTCTCTGGCATATCGCTATGTGGTATCATCTGTATATAAGACTATTATTTCCTTCTCTGCCATATCGTTATGTGGTATCATCTGTATATAAGCCTATTATTTCCTTCTCTGCCATATCGTATGTGGTATCATCTGTATATAAGCCTATTATTTCCTTCTCTGCCATATCGTTATGTGGTATCATCTGTATATAAGCCTATTATTTCCTTCTCTGCCATATCGTTATGTGGTATCATCTGTATATAAGCCTATTATTTCCTTCTCTGCGATATCGTTATGTGGTATCATCTGTATATAAGCCTGTTATTTCCTTCTCTGCCATATCGTTATGTGGTATCATCTGTATATAAGCCTATTATTTCCTTCTCTGCCATATCGTTATGTGGTATCATCTGTATATAAGCCTATTATTTCCTTCTCTGCCATATCTACCCTTTTCACAGTCGTGACAGATTACATACATCCAATGAGCTGCTTTTGTATCTTTTTGTACCTTTGTACATTTTCAGACATCATCTCATCCTAAGCATCTCTCACTGTTAGACACTGGACTACAACACAGCCACTTCTGAGGCTCCTATGACACCACCAATATGTCATATATCCATTTTCAGTGTGTTGCTGGCTCTGTGATGCTGTGGGATGGATACCTTTTTTGTGGCAAAGGGGGCATGATTTTGAGAAGGAGGCACAGTGCTGGCAGGCATCAGCTGGAGGAGAACCACCTAAGCAGTCAGGGATATCTATACCATCTCATGGAAAGTGTTGTGAGGGAATTCTACACTATGGATAATTCCTGGCAGAGTCTGGAAAGTAGTCTCTCAGAATTAAGGGGTTCCTAGGTAATACAATGTACCAGCCAGTAGTGCAAATAAATGTGGAGGCACCCATGCCATGTGTGTAAGAAGAGTAGCACAATGTATGCTATATACTGTAGTCCATTTCCATGAGGGGTAGGGACAATAGGTACGTACAAAAAATCCTTGGCAGACTATTGTGATGTCCAAATGGCAAATGTTGATTATGTCCTTATGCTAACTAAAACTTAGTAAAATTAATGCCAGGAAGATAAGATGTGCTTACTGATAATATATTCCTCTTAGAATGGGAAGATGTCACACTTGATAATGAGGGGATGCTACACTAAGTGAGACTGAGAAGATAATGGGTTACCATAGGACCAGAAATTCTCAGGCTGCTTGGAGCCAGAAAAAAAGTACTATTTTCAGTGATGTTCTGAGAGTCCTAGTTAAGTAATTAGTGGGCATAAGAAATGGTAACAGCAGACATTCAATTTCCCTGCCTTTCTTGGTGCAGAAGATTCAGTACATCCCTTTACCTATTGTCCCATGTTCTAAGCCACTGCTTTTGATTCGCTTGGACACCATCACACAAGCTGAAACCATCTGGAATCCTGGAAAAGACAACTTCTGACAGTAAATATATGACAATTTTAATCTTCTTCTTCTTCTTTCAGCTGCTCCCGTTAGGGGTCGCCACAGCAGATCAACTGTTTCCATTTCTTCCTGTCCTCTGCATCTTGTTCTGTCACAGCAACCACCTGCATGTCCTCTCTCACCACATCCATAAACCTTATCTTAGGCCTCCCTCTTTTCCTGTTACCTGGTAGCTTCATCCTTAGCATCTTTTTCCCAATATACTCTGCATCCCTCCTCAGCACATGTCCAAACCAAAGTAATCTTGCCTCTCTGGCTTTGTCTCCAAACCGTCCAACCTGGGCTGACCCTCTAATATACTTATTCCTAATCCTGTCCATCCTCGTCACACCCAGTGCAAATCTTAACATCTTCACCTCTGCCACGTCAAGCTCTGACTCCTGTCTTTTTGTCAATGCCACTGTCTCCAACCCATATAACATAGCTGGTCTCACTACCCTCTTGTAGACCTTCCCTTTCACTCTTACTGGTACTCGTCTGTCACAAATCACTCCTGACACTCTTCTGCACCCACTCCATCCTGCCTGTACTCTCTTATTCACCTCTCTTCCACACTCACCATTACTCTGAACTGTTGATCCCAAGTACTTAAACTCATCCACCTTCCCCACCTCTACTCCCTGCATCCTCACCATTCCTCTATCCTCCCTCTCATTCACACACATATATTCTGTCTTAGCCCTGCTGACCTTCATTCCTCTTTTCTCTAGAGCATATTTCCACCTCTCCAGGGTCTCCTCCACCTGTTCCCTACTCTCACTACAGATCACAATGTCATCTGCAAACATCATAGTCCACGGGGACTCCTGTCTGATCTCGTCTGTCAACCTGTCCATCACCATTGCAAATAAGAAAGGGCTCAGAGCTGATCCTTGATGTAATCCCACCTCCCCCTTAAACGCATCCGTCACTCCCACCGCAGACCTCACCACTGTCACACTACCCTCATACATATCCTGTACCACTCCTACATACTTCTCGGATACTCCCGACTTCCTCATTCAATACCACAACTCTTCTCTAGGCACCCTGTCATATGCTTTCTCTAAATCCACAAAGACACAATGCAACTCCTTCTGACCTTCTCTGTACTTCTCCATCAACACTCTCAGAGCAAACATTGCATCTGTAGTGCTCTTTCCTGGCATGAAACCATACTGCTGATCACTAATCATCACCTCCCTTCTTAACCTAGCTTCCACAACTCTTTCCCATAACTTCATGCTGTGAATGATCCGTTTAATCCCTCTGTAGTTAGCTCTGCACATCACCCTTATTCTTAAAAATCAGTACCAAAACACTTTTTCTCCATTCCTCAGGCATCATCTCACTTTCCAAGATTTCATTAAACAATCTAGTTAAAAACTCCACAGACATTTCACCTAAACACCTCCATGCTTCCACAGGTATGTCATCTGGACCAACAATTTTAATAATGTCTACAATTCAGTGTATTCTTTTGTCATGACCTTCTACATGTGGAACAAAACATAAACATGATACACCCTTAACTAAATACCTAAGTTGCCCTTCCACCATGTATGTACATGGACATTCCTTCTCCAGGCCATGAACAACCAGACTTCATCATAGCCTGTTTCTGCATTTTATATAGCTATTTCATCAGCAGTTTTTTTTTTGTCTTTGCTAAGAACAATCACGAAGACTATGAATGGCCAACAATATTCCAACAATTATGCAACCTAGAAAAGCTTAATCCTGGACACATTTAAACAGACTCATAGAACATAAAACTGCCCACAGTCAAAAACACCAGGTGGCCATTTGAGCACTTGGCATCCTTTTTCTATAGGAGAATCATTAACGTCCACACTTCTAAAACCTTCCATGTGGAAATTGTGGTTGCAGCAACTCCTAAACCTTGACTTTCTAAAACAAATGCAGCACAGTGAAATCCAAACTAAGTCTAAGGGAGGTCTGAAGCACTGGGCAAATCTGGTCACTCACATGGCTACAGAACGATCACACCAGTTGACCCAATATAACATTTATGAGACCATTTTACAGACATATTGGGTGGTATTCAGAAACAAATAGCTCACAGTGTTGTGCAGCGTAGTGAACTGAGTGGCAATGCACTGATTTAGAGACTCATGCAGCACAATCATGCTACTGGAGAAATCGTGTGGCATGCATTATATGCAAATATCCACATAATGGCTTGCAAATAGGTGTCATCATGCTAATGAGAGCCATTACCTATGCAAATTAAGAAATCAAACATTGCAGTGTGAGTTAGAAATGAGCTATGGTGATCACCTACTCTGAATGTCAGGATTTTCCTTTCTACAGGAACTTCAGTCCTGCTATGATGCCTACAATAGCATCAGCATTTGCAAAGCAGCATGGGTGGCTGTCTTCAAAGACACTGTATATGCAATGCTACATGTAGTAGCTCACTACTTCTCAGATGGGGTCTGCCAGTGGCTAACATATTATCATGTCCTGGACCAGGACATTGTCAAGTACTACTGTGTGACAAAGACAAAATACAGCAGTTAGTAAAACATGTGCCACCCTCTCACATGGAGTCAAGGGAAATACATGGACTGATTATTCCAGTAGACATGAAAGTTTGTGCAGAATTAACCATCTTTGCTATGGGAACCATTCAGCATCTGATAAGGGACATGTTAATAGTTTTACAGATGGTGGAATTATAAATCCTACACCAGTTCCTTGATGTATTGCTGTACCACAAGGAAGGGCATATTTAGTATTCACAACAGCAGAAGAGAGAACCACATTATGCAAGCATTCTATGACATAGCACATTTCCTTGAAGTCCTGTGGGCCACTGCCTAAACCCCCATTGACATCAAGGCCACACCTGTTGAACACTGCATCCAGTATATCAGCTAGAAGGGCTTCCTCTCCATCAATGGACAAATGTTGTGCAGTGCACAGGGTTTTATACACAGTGTATCTGTATATTATTCAGGTAGTTCCAATAATTCCCACATTTTGCACAAATGTGACCTATGCCACCAATTTATGCAAGGTGACTTTACTCGGGGTCATCTAGTCAGTAGGTGGACACACTGCCACCCAAAAGAGTGCTCAACATGCTGTTCCTAAAAATACAGATATCAGGCCACTCATATCTGTGCCCACTGTTTTGTGCTGCTAGTAATGCAGAATATGGCTTTAAACTATCCTGATGACCTCTATGGGGGAAGTAGTGTATAGTATCACAGTTTTCCAGATGCAGAACATCAATGAGCGTACATTTGGACTTATGAAGAGATGCTTCTGTTGCTTGAATATATTTAGTGGTGCCCTGCAGCATGGAGCAGAGATTTGCATTAAGATAGTTGTGTTCTTCTTTATGCTACACTGTGTGGTGTTACAAAAGTAATTATAACATGAGAATGTTGTGCTACTGCTGGACAGACCTGTGAAGGAAGCAGGAGAGGATTCAGATGAGTAGGACTGTAGGAAATGCATGCAGGAGTATCCCATGCAAGACAGAGGCAAGTGTAATAAATTGTAGTATTGAGAAAGAAGTATCATCTGATCCATAACTATGGCCCTAAAAAGAACAAAGTAAAATACAAGTGATGCATCTATTAACAGATCCAGGATAAACCCTAGAGTGCACTGACTGGCTGCACTTTGTATTAGACTTAACACACCCATACAGGCCAGAGGGATGGGTACAGGGCAGGCTACAGTAATCATCTTTGCACACATGGGAATGGACATGGTTCTATAGGACTGCAGTGCTAACATAGGTGGAAAGGTGATGAGAGGCAGACATGGTAGTTGTGCATGTGGCTAGCAGTTTAGGATGAATCAGGGATCACAACCTCAAGTATCAGGGTGCAGTTTTCACGAAATGGATACCAGCTGGGTGTATCATGTGACCCTGTAGTGTCAGAACTGGAGGTGTCCTGTTTGATGGCTGGCATACCCCTTCAGAAGCTTGTACAGTATTTCCACTGTGGCCCCTTTGTGTTAGGGAGACAGTAGAAGGTCAGTGTCCATGACCATAATAAAGGTCATGTCTTGGTGTTACACTCAATAGGGCAATGGGGAAGTGAGAAGCTGAGGAACTGTGGGACCTTGAGTAGATAGCCCAGTGGAATGTTCCTGCAATGGAACCAGACAGACTTCATCCATAACCATGGTAGCGTCCTTGTCTAGGAGTAGAAGCAACCATAGACAGATGAGACCATGGTGCCATCTCTAGAATGGTGTGTGCCATCGGCATTTTATTGGCTTGTGGCCATGCACTGTACATCCATTAACTTGCACAAAGTGGGCATTTGCTAGCATCCTTGTGGATGTATCAAAGGAAGCATCTGGATCATCATTGCCCTCAACAGGTGTATCTGCTCCAGGTCCATATATGCCATGCCACTCTGACTGCATTTCAGGACATCTTATAGCCTTTGCAGTGGTTACACTTTTTCACTTAGACCATGTAGTGCACTTAACATTTCCAACATGGTGGGAATAGTAACCATCTGTGCCTGTATCACTGAACTGCATATCTGCTAACTGATGCCAAGGGTGACTATCCTGAAATCATGGCAGTGACAGCCACTTACATGCCTGTCTTCTGTGGTGGATGCATACACCTCAGAAGCAGTGCAGTTATCTGTGGTGTTTAGTCCTGCATAGCTTGGGAGAGGGGTTAACATGGTCAAGACATCTAGTTCTAAACAAAGGGGATGCAGTGCAGGGTGCCCTTCAATGTTAGCACTGCTGACAGTGCCACTGCATAATCAGGCTGTGCCATGTGCATGGTGCCGCCATCATCAGCTGTAAGTAACCTGCTGACATCAGGCATGCTTCAATTTAGTGTGCTGGAACCTCTCCCAGTAGACTCTCTCTCTCTCAAGAATAAAGATAACATTTTCATGGCAATACTGAATAATAGGTGTTATTCACAGTACCACTTGACATATGGACTGCTACATCCCAATTATATATAGGTATATAGGAATCTTGTGTGCAAATTGTTATAATTGCAGCCCAAATGTCCCTGGAGAGCAGATATACATATGCATCTACTGACTCATCCATTCACCTGGACAGGATACCAGGAATTTCTCCACCTCTGTGAAACACCTCTGTTTTGATGGTCAACTCCTATACTTTACCTGTCTTTGTCAAAGTCCTGCCCCTTGGTCTTTGCATACAATATAATTTCGGTGACCCTGTAATAAACCTGTACTACCGTTCTCTTATGTCTGCCCACAGCACTAATGCCCTACCTCACTTCATACCACATCTGGACGCTGAAGGCCCACTTTGCTTTACCTTTCTAAAGGATATGTCTGTCATGTGATTGTGGGGCCTAGTTGTTGCCATTATTTTAGTTCAATGAAACGATATACATGCATATGGGTTCCACGTGTGTGTGTGTGTGTGTGTGTGTGTGTGTGTGTGTGTGTGTGTGTGTGTGTGTGTGTGTGTGTGTGTGTGAGAGAGACGGAGAGAGAAGGTGCTTCTCACAACAGTGTCTCTGCACTGTCCCCTGCCCCCATCTGACATCCACTGATCTGTCTGCTACTATGCAGTCACCATACAAACACTATCATACTGACAGCAGTAATGAGCATGTTACCACTGCTTTCCATCTATCAGCACTGTGCAGAAAACAGATGCTGGGACCTATGTGTAGGAGGTCTTGTATCCTCCATAGCATGTTTTACAGTCTATGTGTCAGTGATACACTGCTGAGAACTCAACAGAGCAGGATAGCAACCTATCCTAACCTTGTACCCTGTTCCAAGCCAGGGGAGAACCTGCCAACAGGGCTGTGAGCTGTCCTGTCATGGTACTCTTTTTCTTGTGGAGGTGCTCCCACCATAGTAAGACTGCAACCTGTCCTGACCTGTCTTTTCCCTGTCAGAGTGAGCCTCCAACAGCAGAACTGCAGCCCGTTCAGAACATATCCTGTGCTCCCTGTTATAGGTTTACACGTTCATAAGTGTATACTAGGTTAATGAACAATGGGGCCTTTACAAACCTAGCCGTGCAACCCAAATGTATCCCATGGGTTATTGTACCTCAGAGGTTATATTAAAGGGGGTATGTTAGTTAGGGCATGATTTAATGGCTGGCTTTTCCATCAGAGACCTAGGTATCAGAAAAGGGGTCAATTTCCAATTTCTAATCCAATGGTATAGGTGGCACTTGAACAGGGTTAGGGAGGGTCTCTGCTTCACATGGATGGGAAGGTATTCCAAAGAATGGGGACTCTCTAAGATATGTACCTGTCCTTCCAACATGTCCTATTGAAGTTGCAAGAATACTTTTAATCCTTAGCTCTGGTAGTTCTGGTGTTCTTCATTTTACAGACATGCAAAACTTCCATCAAACTGGGATCCAAGGATGCCTTGTTAGCCAGGCATAAATTGTCACTTTGCAATTTGCAGGAAAGAGTATAGAGCGAGGGCTTTGAAATGATCTGCATAGGACATTGCGTTCACACCCTGTATTGCTATTGTGAGGAACCTCTGTGGATGTTCCAGTTGTTGCATGTGCCTGCTCAGGTATATACAGAAGGGGGCGTTATACTCGATGGATCTGATGATAGCTGAGTACAATGGCACGACGACTTCCCTTGACATAGATATCATGCCCTAACTTATAAGCTGAGTGACACAGAATGATTTTCTTCCAGACTTAGACACATGTTGTTCAAAAGCCAGGTTACTATCTACATGGGTCCCCAAATCCCTGACTACTATGTTTACTTTTAGGGGTGTTTTATCAATGATTTAGTTTCTCTGGGTGGCCTTCTTCCCAAAAGGTACTATTATACATTGCTTGACATTGAGATTTAAGCTGTGGCTTTGACAATAGTCATTTGTATCTTTCCTGGTTCCTGTCCTTGAGCCAACTGCCTATCCAGCAAATTACATATAGGTTTATGCCTATTTCTGTGAGTTTGTTTACAATGCCTGAGTGGGATATTGTATAAAATGCCTTAGCTACATCAAGGTAGCAGTACACACCATTTTGACCCCATCCATTGCCTCGGTGATCTTCTCAGAGAAGCCCACTAGGTTCAATAGTCATGCCTTTGATGAAACCAAAGTCATAGGGTGATAGCATTATAGGAAGTTACTAGGCTATTGGTCCTGAGGCCCTTATAAGCCTAGCCAAGAATTTAGCCTATGTTCCAACAAGTCAGCACCCTATGCCACTGTCCAGCAGGGACATAGGTGGAATCTCAGGGGTGTATTTTCTGTTCCCCATCCAGTTATCCAGGTTGCACTTAAAAAGGTTTAATGAGGTACTCTGCTTTACATGGAGAGGGAGTCTATTCCACAAAAGAGGGGGTCTCTGGTACACAAATCTTTCCCACCAACAAGTCCTACTGATGTCACAGAACAGGTTGAGGTCTTGCGTGTGGGTTACTTGAGTGGAGCATGACTTGCGGATATGCAGCAGTCCCATCAGGACGGGGTCTGAAACTGCTTTGTATGCCAGACAAAGGTCACCTCTGAGGAGTTTGTAGGAAACTGAGTAGAGGGACAGGGCTATTAGCCTATCTCTGTAGGGTAGATATTTGATGCCCTGGATTCTCCGGGTGAGGAATCTCTGTGGTCTCTACAGCTGCTGCATGTGCTTTGTGAGGTACATGCCGAAAGGAGCATTGTATTCAATAATCGGTCTTATAAGGGAAGAATACAGGGATGTTATGACCACCTTGTCCATGGATGAGATACCCTTACTAATGAGGTGGGCCATGTAGAAAGCTTTCCATATAACAGAAGCTATATTGTGGTCAAAAGTCAGTTTGCTATAAACTTTGGTTCCCAAGTCCCTCATGACTGATTGCATGCTTAGTGCCTTATTATCAATGTGATAATTTGTGTGGACATCATTCTCCCCAAAAGGGATGATGATGCATTTTTTGGCATTCAGTTTCAGGCCATGTTCATAGCACCAGTCATTTGTTTGGGTGAGACCCTCTTGGAGGATGTCCACATCACTAGAGGAATTGATGACAGCACCCAGTTTGCAGTCATCTGCAAACTTGGTCAGCCATAGCCCACTAGATTTGGCCTGCACCTCTGATTAGTATATCCCAAACAGTAGAGGCCCCAAGACTGATTTCTGGGGTACACCGCTTGTTATAGGTCTATTACTTGAGGTGGCTTCCCCTCTTTTAACTAGGTGGGTTCTATCAGTAAACCAGTTTGCTACTCATCTGGTAACATATGGACTGATGCTTAGTTGAGAGAGTTTATCTATTATACCTGAGTGGGGAATAGTATTAAAGGCCTTGGCCAGGTCAAGGTAGGCAGTGTGCACCATCTTCCCCTTGTCCATGGCTTTGGTGACTCTCTCAAAGAAGTCGACCAAATTTAACAGGCATGACTTCCCCTTGACAAAACCAAACTGTGTCGGATCAAGCGTCTGGAAGTTGCCAATGTCCTGGTTAATGAGATCCATGATAATCTGCTCCATGGCCTTGCAGATCAGGCTAGTTAGGCTGATGGGTCTATAATTTCCTGGATCAGTGGACGCTCCACCTTTGTGCAAAGGGATGACAGTAGCTGTCCTCCACTCGGCTGAGATGAAGTCGGTACTCAGGCTTTGGTTGGATAGGGTGCCTAATGGTGCTGCAAGTTCCTGCCTGAGTTCATGTAGGATGCAGCCTGGGATGTTATCAGTTCTCGTGAAGGCTATATTTTTTCCTTTGAAAGGGCAGTGATGACTTGCTCCCTAGAGATAAGGGGAGGGGGGCAGGTAATGGGGATGTCCTGTTTTACTGATGGGGGGAGAGAGGAGTGAAGTTTTCACTGAACCTGTCTGCCAGCAAGTTGGCTATATCTACAGGGTTTGTGTATGTGGTGTCCTTGACCACCAGTTCTGAGCAGATCTGGGTGCTTCCCTTGAGATTGTGGACATATGTGAAGAACACCTTATGATTGTCTTTAGTAGATGTGGCCAGTATGGACTTGAAGTTTGCCTTGGAGGATTTCACTAGTGCTCTTATTTGCTTGTAAAGGCTAAGGAGAGATTGCTTCCAATTAGACACCTGCTCCTTCTTGGTCCTGGACAGCAATTTTTTTCCTTTTATTATAGAGTTTATTTATTGTAGATCTCCACCAGACAGGTTTACTCTTCCTTGAGGAGGAGGATTTTGTCTTGTCTGGTATTCCTGATTCAATGCAGCTATATAAATGCTCATATAGTACTTTGGTGTAAGTTTGGACATATGTGCCAGTTTCTGTGAAGGGGGAGGGGGCTGTGAAGCTGTTTATACCTTCCCTCAGGAGGTTGTAATTAGCTTTGGAGAAGTTTTTTTGTTGGACCCTTGCTGGGGGGGGGGGGGGGTCGGGGGAGATGGTGACTTCAAAAGTGATTGCTTTTTGGTCGGCTCTTACCAGGGATGATGACACTGTAGTGATGCTGCAGTGGTTACTCATGTTGGCTAATACCAAGTCCAAGATATTTTCACCTCTTGTGGGGGTGTCAACCAACTGGTCCAAGGCCTTTGCATTGACAAAATCAAGGAATCTCTGGGAATTTGTGTTTTAGCATGAGTATTTCTTCCAGTCTATGGTTGGATTGTTAAAGTCACCCAGGATCAGGGTAAAGGGTTGAATCTTGATAGATTCGAAGAGGTCCAGATAGGTGGAGTGGGCATCTTGAGTCAGAGTTGGAGGCCTGTAGCTAGCTATGATTTGAATAGGGTTCTTGTCAATTGTTAACTGCACCTGGAGTATTTCCTGGGCATCATACTGTTTGACCAGCCTAGAGGTGTGTATGTCTTGTATATATATATATATACATATATATATATATATATATATATATATATATATATATATATATATTGCAACTCCACCTCCTTTTGTTTTGCTGCCCACTGCTTGATGTCTGAATGAATGATAGGATGAGTAACCTGGTATGGCTGGGGTGCTCTCCGCAGCTTTGAACCAGGTTTCTGTGACTGCACAAATGTCAGCTTCTTCCAGGGTTAAAAATGCTGGCAATGAATGCAGTTTCATGTTTAGACTCCTAGCATTTAGCAGCATGACCTTTAATTTATGTTTTGATGTAATGTTCATGTTGGTAGTTTGGACCTCATGGCATTGAGTAAAAAAAGGATGCAAGAGCCTTTGCCAGGAGCCTGAAACCCAGGAGAGACAGATGCAGGCCATCTCTGGCAAAACATCATGGCTTGTCAATCATGTCACTCCAGGCTGCTGGTACTGGATCCCCTTTGAATGACACCAGAAACAAAGCAGTTGTTAAAGTCAATCATTTTCTGTTTGTATTGCGGCATCATTCTGGGTGATGGTAGAATGCTGCTTAAGGCTAGGGACATACCTGCCTGGGACACATATTCAGCAAGCTCGATCATGTCTCTCTTTATATAGTCCAGGGAGGTATGTCTCAAGTCATTCACTCCAACATGGACTATGACAGAGTCATAACAGTACCTGTTGACAGACTTGAGTGCATTGGTGATATGGCGGATTCTGGCACCCGACAAACAACTAACCGTGACTTTCTCCTTATCCAGCCTGGTGAGGGCTATATCTGTGTGTCTCACAATGAAGCCTTCTATGACTAATATGTTGGGTTTATGTTTAGGCCTTAGTGGCTGTGAGACACAGGTGTGTGGACTATGTGTGGTGTGTGGTGTGCTGGGCAGTGGAGTTTGCATGCGTTTATGCCTCGGATGTCTCTTTTGTTTGGGTATGCTTTTGTTGAGGGCTTCTGCATATGTGGGACTGTGTTGCATAGGTGTGGGTGGTGTTTGAGGTGTGGTGTTCATGTTGCCAACCTTCTTAGTGCCAGATATACTGCTTTGTGGGGGAGAGAGCAATGATACTAGGTGCTTGATGTATTTGCATCTCTCACAAATTGTGTTTCTAGGTGCTAGTAGTAGAGGGTTGTCCGTGTACATGAGGCAGTTGCTACACTGTCTCAGGATGTCCATATTGACCAGACTGGCAGGAAGAAATGTAGGAAACTGAAAGAGTTGAGGGTAAAGGGAGGAAGGTCTACGAGTAGTACTACTAGATCATAATATAGGTGCTACTAAGGGAAAACCTGTAGCTGGAATACCTTAAAAAGGGTTAAAAAACACACAGCTGAAGCTCTAGATGCCACAGACCTCTACCTAGACTATGCTACTCAATTTTAAGGTTAAGAACTCGGTAAGAAAAAAACTCACAATGAAGCACAGATGAATCAAGAATAGAACTCGCAGTATGAAAAAATACAGTTAAACAGCAATGAAACGCAGTAAAATGCAGTTAGACAGTAATGAATTGCAGTATATAAGAATGAAATATAGTTAATCAGTAGATTGGCTTGAAACAGTAGCTCACAAATCACAGCAGCAGCAGACAGCACAAATAAAGCAGCGATTCAGTAGAATACTGTCATCAATTAAATGAGGCTACCAACAAGCAGTAATAAATATTGCAAACTAAATGCAGTTAAACTCCTAAGCACAAGCAGCAAAATGAAGTAGAAAGAGGTACCGTTTTGTTTTTTTTATTAGAAAGTGAAGAGGCAGAAGATAATGAGTTGGGTACAGTGTCTGAAGGTTTCCTATGTCATTGTTAATCATTTCCATGATAATTTTGTCTATGGTTTTGCATATGAGACTAATCAGACTAATGAAACTGTATTTCCTGGGATCTGTTGATGATCCATCCTTGTGCAGAGGGATGATGGTCACAGTCTTCCATTCATGTGGCATAAAACCTGTACAGAGGCTATGGTTGAATAGTGACACCAGTGGCCCTGATAGGTCATATTTCAACCAATTTAGGAAGCATCCTGGGATATTATCAGAGCCCTTCAAAGGTGTATTCTTGGCCATAAATAGCACATCTAAGACCCACTCCCTACTGATAGTTGGAGGGATCATGTTAGATGGTATTTTCGGGGGGGGGGGGCAGCTAGGTGTGCAAGGGAGGTAAAATTGGAGCTGCATTTGTCAGACAGAAGGTTTGCAATATCTCCTGGTTCTGTGAACGTGTGCCCATATACCAGCAGCTCGGCACAATGTTGTGTGCTGCCTTTGAGGTTTCAGACATAGTGAAAGATGGTCTTATGGTTGTCCTTGGCCTGGGATGCCATCTTCACCTTAAAATTTGCTTTGTTGTACTTAATTAGACCTCTTAGTTCACTGTTTAGTTTCTTGAAAGAGTTGTTATCTTTTCTGGTGTTACACTTCCTAATTTTAGCTATGACTTTTTTTTCTTTGTTGTATACCCTGTTTTAATTTTTGATTCCGCCATTGTAAAATTATCCACTAAAGTTTCACATATTCTTATCTCTGGCCCTTTCCAATCTACCTCCCACATGTACCCCACTTCATAGCTCCTCATCCCTAGTGAAATATGTCCATATATCAGTTATAATCTATGTGAGGTGTAGCAGTGCCACCCCATCACCAAACTGCCTTAAGAGACTTCTCCAGGGAAAACCTACTTCAACTTGTAGAAGACCTAGGCAAAAATTCCCAACAATCCCACACAAGTAGTCACAATTAGCAGGGCTGCCACATTCACTTGCAATTTTCAGCAATACTCTTAACAGCTGTTTAGAAAATTCAGCAACTTTCCACCCTAAATATAATGGTAAATTCAGGAAGAAACATCTTTGGTGGAACTACCTTATTAATAAACTACACAACAAAAAAAGGAACATAATGACAAGTTGTAACAAAAAAAAATAATAATAAAAATCTCCCCTACATCAAGACCACAGTGAAAAGTACCATAAAAGAACTTAAAGAGAACAACCAGAAAATGTAAAGCAGAGTATGGACTTAAAGTTGCTGTATATATCAAAGGAAATATCAAATATTTCTTCATTTGTGTCAGGAAATTAAGGAATAATGTCTAACAATGTACTGAACTCATGTATAATATTGCACATTCTGATCTCAATGATATAGCCAATATAGAGACAAGTTTAGTGATTACATTCCCCTTCTCCACACTGTTGCCCCACTATCCCCGAAGAATATTGCAACAACAACATAGATATCTTCACATCAAAACACACAGAAATGTTTTGTTTATGCAAAATCTTTTGTTAATATATTAAAATCCTGGCAGATAACTAAGTACGCATATGCCATCATTTAGACTGTATGGTTGAAGTGACAACATGGACAGACAAAAAAAAAATCAAACATCAAAAAGCACAACACAGGGTTGCTATTTTACAAGGTAAATTATAACTTCTCTATTGGCAGTACCCTCAATAATGTAACAAATCAGGAAAGATATTAAATGCTTTTTCAGTACATAAAAACCACTACTAGCAATTAACTCAAAAATGATTCCCAAGCTAGTGCCTTGGTAATAGAGACTGGTAAGTAGTAGTAAAATGTTAAGCTAACAGGCCTTCCCACAGACTGCTTTCTGTGCTCAACCTGTAAGACTGAATTTATTCCACTGCAGAATCAAAATGGAATACATTCAAAACAGCTTGAATGACAAAAGCAAAATAAGAGAGAGTAGAAAATATATCAGCAGTAAATGAAAATTCTGAACAATATCCCGACATTTGAAAAGACACAAAGATACAAAGAAATCACAAAATCTAATTATAGCAGATGCAGGTAGCAAAATCCATCTGTCTGCAAAATATTCTAGAAAAAGTGAAAAATCGTAACAGGTAAGAGATGTACATACCTTCTACTGGTGATTTATGTGGCCAATGACCAGGGATTTCTGCTGTTACCTAACACACAGCATTAAGGAATTCTTTGTCAATAATCAACTTGCCCTCTCCCATCCCTACCCTTCTCTAGCACCCTACTCATGTTAAACCAATTCAAATCAGCACTGAACAGTTCTGCTGTAAATAAGGTCCCACTCTTAAGGCTCTCATTTCAGTGGCCACTTAAATTTATTTTTTTCAGCCCATATTTATGAAACCTTTCTCTAGTATACTACCAAATTCCAATATATATTCTAGCTTTCCTTAATATACTAGGGAAAGCTTTCTAGCTTTCCTGAATATACTTTCTCATCCTATCTCATATCTCATGTTGAGAAGGCAAAAAAGGCAGGGGAGCCACTGAGCAAGTTAGTCTATCCAGCAGCTTATGCAAAACCTTGAAATACTGATTTGTGGAATAAATAAGGTAACAACATGTCCATCTTTGTGCAGGGCAGTTGTGTCGTGTGGAAACAAACTAACAATGGTAAATGTCCTAACATTTTAGGACAAAATATTTCCTAAACTTTCTTTAATAGTTATGTAAAATAATTATTTTGCATCAAAAACACTTAAATGCTATATGAAACTGCATAAACAACTCAAATGCTACAGAAATAAGCTTTCATTTTGGCAAAAAATAAAGTTCAATGCTTTGCATGGGGTATGGATATGGTTTGTCCTGCAAAATCCCATATTTCCATGTAAAATGTCCCTATTTGGATATATGGAAAGGTGGCAACCCTGGCAAGAGAGTCTCAGTCCTCAGCCCTTTAAATCCAACACTTAGTCTGACTGTGGCTCACACACATACACAGGATTCAGCTAGCAGAAACAGCAGCATACCTCTCAACTTCTTTGCTAAAGAATTCTGGACAAAGAAAAAATGTGAGAGCTCAAACTTGGGGCCAATTTTTTAAATATTGCTGTAGTTCACAAAACAACAGGTTGTGCATAAACATTTAAGAAGTATGAATAGCAGAGAAGTAAAAGAAATGGAACATCAGTTATCCAAAAATAATGACCAACAAATCTGAGCAGCAACAGTAAATTCACCAACAGACAATATCAGAGAATGCAATTCCATTTTTTAAAGATGCTGGTGTAGAAAACATACTTCTCAGCTGTTGCACCTGTACTCTTCTGAACTTTAACAAGCACATCTCCCCTTTCAATTTATTTATTTTATTTAGTGACATTTGATTATTGGGAAAGTCTGACTGTGTAGGAGTCCATTTTCAGTGAAGGCACAGGGAGGAAAAACTCCAAAGTATTACAAAACATTTTAAGAACAATAATTTTACATTCTTCAAGAATAATGCAAAATAATATCTACAGTTTAAATAATTATACCAAATTATAATATGAAAACATTGGTTAAGAACAGATACAAGTTATTTGGTGATAATTTAATATGTAGAGAAATGTTCGTCAGTTTATAAAGAAATTAAACATAAGTTAGGATAATACAAATAGGAAATGCAATATGAAATGAGAGAAAAGTAGGCTTATAGTATATTTAGAGACCAAGCCAGGGGATAGAAATTGATAGAAGTAAGGAAGTGAGTGAAGAGGGGAGTGTAAGGAGATGTAAGGTATTGATAGGTATTTGATCACATTTAGGGTTATAGTTTATCCTGGTGTTCATAGGTTCATATGCTCATAGAAGGCTACTAGGCTAACAGCCCTAGAAGCCTTACAAGCCGAGCCATATTCCTTCCGATTTGCCCCAGTTGTTGGTGGTTAGGTGAGTGAAGTTGGCAGAGTTAATGGTCTATGTTAGTTAATAATGACTTCCTGTGTCCAGGAGGGACATGGGCACCACTCTAGGAGTGAATTTGTGGTCACCCATCCATTAATCTAGGTTGTGCTTGAAAAGGGTCAGGAAGGGTCTCTATTTCACATGAACTGGGAGCTTGTTCCAGAGAAGTGGCAGTCTCTGGAAGATGTATCTATCTTTCCAGCATGCCCTGTTTATGTCAGAAGCTAGGTTAAGATTCCTGAAGCAAGTGACCCTTGTGCAGTTTGATTATGAATGTGTAGCAGTTCCATCACGGCTGGGTCAGAGACTGCCATTTTAGCCAACCTCAGGTCACCACTTAGCAACCTGTAGGAGACAGAATACAGTGGCAGGGCTTTCAGTGATTCTACATAAGACTTGTTTTGTGTACCCTGTAATTTCTTGGTGAGAAACCTCTGTGGTCTCTCCAGTTGTTGCATGTGATGTATATGCCAAAGGGAGCATTGTACTCAATTATTGGTCTGATGAGGGCAGGGTATAATGGAATTATAACATCCTTAGATTTAGATGTGTACCTGTACTTTTAATATGTGTCACAAATAAGGATTTCCTTACTAGTGTGGATACATGGTGGTCAAAGTTCAAATTGCTATCAACCTGAGTACCCAGATCCTGTACTACTGGGTCTACACTTACAGGGGGTTGCTGTCTATAATGTATTTAGCAGGGATGGCAGTTTTCCCAAAGGGAATAATTATGCATTTTTTTTGCATTTAACTTTAATCCTTGGCTTTGGCACCAATCATTTGTCTGCATTAACCCTGCCTACACTATATTAACATTGTTGGGGGACTCCATGATTCCTCACAATTTGCAATCATCAGTGAACTTGGTCAGCCGTAGGCCGTCCAAGTTTGCCTGGACTTCTGAGAAATAAATTCAAAACAGTAAGGGTCCCAGTGCAGAACCCTGTGGTATGCCACTGGTGACTGGTCTTTTACTACATGTGAAGTCACCCACTTTGACAGTATGTGTCCTATTGGCTACCCATCTGGTAATGTAGGAGGTTAATTCCCAATTGGCATAGTTTCTCTATAGTACGTGAGTGGTGGAAAGTGTCAAATGCTTTGTCTTTCTCTTGTCCAGGGCCTTGGTGACTTTCTCGAAGTCAACCATGATTAACAGGCATGATCTACCTTTAATGAATCTGAACTGGGTTGGGTCCAGCGTTTGGAGATTACCTGTGTTCTTGTTAATAAGGTCCATAGTGATTCCTTCCATGGCCTTGCAGATGAGGCTATTTAAGCTTATCAACCTATAATTCCCAGGGTCAATTGATAGTCCCCCTTTGTACAAAGAGATTACTGTTGCTGTCCTCCATTCCACTGGAACATAACCATTTCACAGGCTGTGATTAAACAGGGATCCAAGTGGGTCTGCTAGGTCATGTTTTAAAATTGTTTAAAAGGCAACCTGGGAAGTTGTCTGGTCCTATTGATGCCATGTTTTTGGCCTTGGACAGTGCCAAGATAACCTGCTATCATGGGATAATAGGCTAAGGAATAGTGATAGGTATACTTTGGGGGAAGCCTGGAGGGGTCAGGGGGGTAGAGTTTGCTCCAAATCTGTCAGATAGAAGTTGGCTATTACCTCCGGTTAAGTATGAGTAGTGCCATGCACAACCAGTTCAGCATATTGTTGGGTATTCCCTTTTAGATTTTTAGATTTTGGACGTAGTTAAATAATGTCTTGTGATTATCCTTATCTAGGGGGGCTATTTTTGCTTCATAATTAGCTGTTGGAAGACCTGACAAGATCACTAATTTGTTTGTTTAGGCTACAGAGGGATTTCTTCCTGTGCTGAGTCAGTTCCCTCTTGTTCTTGGACATTCATTTCTCTTGTTGTATAGCCTGTTTATACTAGGGCTCCACCAGGTTAGCTTGTTTTGTTGGCAAGACCTGATTTTAATCTGGTCAGGTATAGCTAATTCTATACAACTGCTTAAGTGGTTATACAGGGCATTGGTGTACACCTCTGCATAGGAGTCCATGTTATCTACATTCAAGGGGGCTTTGATACTTCTTATACCTTATACAAGGTAGGCTGTCTTTGAAAAATTCTTAAACATTTGTGAGCTTGATGGGGTATCTGGTCTTATAATTACTTAAAATGAGACTGATTTATAGCCCGATCTTACCAGGGAGAACATCACTCAGGGGTGCAATGCACTCCCATTTTAGTGAGTACTGTGTCCAAAACATTTAAACCTCTTGTGGGTGTGCTGACTAGCTGTTCCAGAACATTTACATTGACAAAGTCCAAGAACTTCTGAGTCAGCATGTTTGTGATTGTGTATGTTTCCCTGTCGATGGTAGGATAATTAAAATCACCCATGAGTAGATGTATAGCAAGTGACTCCAGTAAGTCCAGGTATACAGTATGCTTTTCCTGTTTCATGGTGGGGAACCAATAGCTAGCTATAATGTGGATAGGGCTTTGCCTATAGTTAATTGGACATGGAGTAGCTAAAGAGAGTCATACTGTATGACCAGTCTCAAGGTGTACTTATCCTTAATGAAGATGGATACGTCCCCTCCTTTGGTCGTTTCATGCTTAGTCTGTGGTCCAAATGTATGAAAAGCATTGTAGCCCTACATGGTCAGAATGCTTTCTGTGTCTTTGAACCATGTCTTGGTGACTGCACAGACATCAACATCTTCCAAAGTGAGGAGTGCTTCCAGGGAGTGCAGTTTCTTGTTTAGACTCCAAGCATTGAGCAGCAGTACCTTGAGTTTATCTAGAGAGGATTTTGTTATGTTGAGAGGCTGGTTGTTTGGACACTGCCTAAAACAGGCACTTAAGGAGTGGCTAATGCCTTTGCCAGTATCCAAAAACTTAGAGGAGACAGCTGCAAACCATCTCTGACAAAGCAGCATGGCATCTCAGCCATGTCTTCCCAGGCTGACAGATATTAGATCCCCTTGGACTGACACTAGAAGCTAAGCCAATTGTTAAAGTCAATCATTTTTTGTTTGTATTGTGGCATCATCCTTGGAGAAGGTAGAATGCTGCTTAAGGCTCTGTGACACATAATCTGAAAGCTCAGTCATGTCTGTCTTCATATAGTCCAGTGAGGTACATCTGAAGACATTCACCCCCACACTGACTATGATGGAGTCATACGGCTTCTTGTGGTTGATTGACTTGAGTACCTTGAGTGACTTGACAGATCCTGGCACCTGACAGGCAACTAACCATAACCCGCTCCTTATCCAGCCTGGTGAGGGGAACATCCGTGCATGTCACAATGGAGTTACTCATGACCAATACATTAGGTTTTCTGGTGTTATGCTTTATGAGCTTATTTGTTGAGACACTGGCATGTGTGCCGTTATGTGTTGTGGTTGTTTTTTTCATTTTTATGTTTGTGTAAGTGTTTTGCATTTGGGAGGTCTTTAAATTTTTGGTAAAGCTTATTTGAGCTTCATAGGGTATCTGGTCTTATAATTACATCAAAAGAGACTAGACAGATATGTGGGTTTATGTGTCATGTCTTTATTTAGTGTGGGACATATGTGTGTGTTGACAACTTGTATGGCATTTCATTTGTCCTTTTGTGAGAGTCAGGGCTCCAGTTTCATAGTGTAACTTCATCTCTCAAATAAAGTATTTGTTTCAAGAGTAAGTGGCTGTCAATATATATGACACAATTGCTATACTGGCTCAGGATGCCCATGTCTATCAGGCTGGCCATACAGATGATGGGAAACTGCCCATCCATGATAGCAAGCTCTTAGTGTATGTTTTATTAGGGAAGGGAATGTGTTAATTTGACCAAACTGTGCTGGTAGTGCCAAGACTAAAAGAGGGACCTATATGTTGTTTAGGCTAAGGTTGATCATAAGGCAAGGCTGCTCAGTGCGCAACTGAGTTGCTCCTAGACCAACAGAAAAGCTTGGAAGGGTTTCACTGACAGCTGTTTAGGGATAAAATGAGCTTCTAGGCTTTGCATCTATACAGGGCACTGCTAACTGCCACTGAGTGAAGAGCAGCACCGTGCAAATGCAAGGCTTAAACACAACCAAAGAGAAGCAAGTTTTAAGCTAAGTACCAATCAAGAAAGCACACAATAAGCCTTCGACCAGCAAACCCCAAATAAGACAGGTTAGATCAGCACACTTCTGCCATGAAGGTGCAGAAAAACACCTTCTTAATGTAGAATATCTAGTTGCCCAAGAGTAACAAGACCACACAAACTACTTATAACAGCCCTACAACTAACAGATAAAATGTAATAGAGTGCAATTATCTACTTACATCAGCAACAGACAGTACAGCATTTTTAAACTGCTGAAGTACAGTCACAATATATAACAGAAGTGCAAAAAATACTGAATCCTTTTGTGTGTTTCCCAGCTCAGACACACCAGGTAAACACCTACTGCCAGTAGGTGAATAATCATAGTATTCCTAATGTAAAATCACAGAAAAAGAGCATCCGGAGTGAAATGCTACCACAAACAAACTTAAAAGATACAAAATGCCACCACAACAAACTTAAAGGTACAGATACAGTAGTTTAATTTAAACAGCTTGTAAAAGTGTGATTATTCAATAAAAGTACTTTGCTATGTATAAATGAGCCAATGGCCACTCAATTGTAAAGAATTTATGAAGGCACCAAAAACAAGATAAGTGGCTTGATAAGTCCTCCAGCCAATAAAACTGTGTAGAAATGTCAGGTGTTTCCCCAGCCTAAACGGACCTGGCTACCTCCCAATGCACTACACAGAAAATCCACTGACCTGTTGATGTAAAAACAAGTGCCTGCTAGAGTGTAAAAACACACTACTTTATCCAACAGCTGGCTAGATAATGAATTCAGGGCAAATAAATCTGTAGAACAGACAATGAAAGGCAAACTGCATTTTTTTCAATATATTCACAAGGAAAGGCAAATAAATAATTCAATATATCAACAGCAGTATAGAAAGGGAGGAGCTTATTAAGTTCAATTTACAGTTGGGGTGAGCATCTTAAAATCACCAGGTTTAAAAAGCAGATCAACAAAGGGGAGGGTGAGTGTGAAAAACTAGCAGAGACTCACCAGCAATGGTTTAGTTTATGCAGGCTTACAATTTTTTCAGCAAAAGACAAAGGCCCGGAAATTCTCTATGTATTCAAGAATACACAATACTCAAGAGAATACTTGAGAATATTCAAGAGACAATTAACCAATGAAAAAACATGTGAAATGTGCAGCCTAGATAATTTAAGTGCCTGTCTCTCACAAAGAACAAAAACACCAGGCCAAGCAAATTTCTTAAAACAGAAAAAATGGAACAGGTAAACAGAAAGCAGCTGTATCAGTCACAGACAAAAAAATAGGTTTACTTTCCTCACCCAGCAGGGAATCACCAGCAGTTGAGCAAGAACAGACCCAGCTTTTGGCTAGGAAGTCTTTCAGAATGGTTTTAAAGGGCGGGAGGGAAGGGCATTGACTTGATGAATTCCAGGCCTTAGTGAGCAACATGGTACAAGTATAGTAAATTTCCAGCAGATTTGATAGGATTGTTGACAGAAAAGGAGTTTATGGCATTGGACTGTAATGACCGACTAGGAACATAGCTGTGTAGAATACTAAGATATGTCTTAATATAAGACGATAGGTGCTGCATACAGGAGGTAAGAAGCTGTGTATATGTTGGTTGATGACGTAGTTCTAATCAATTTAGGTTTTTTAGTGCTATTCAGTGATGGATTCTGGAAGCGGTATTGCTGCATATTTATCAGCTTTGTTATAGTATTGATCAAGTTTTGATTTTAGTGATGGATAGAGGTTAGTAAGGATGGATAAAGAAGTGTGGGGAGGAGGTAAGTTTTGGCAAGAGTAGTTTTAGTTGCATTTATGAGAAATTGGTTTTGTAAAGGTAAAGCATTCCTAGTTTTTGATGAGCTTTTCTTATACAGTTTTATATGTGCAGGTCAAAGTTAAGATTATTATCCATTATCATCCCTAATAATTTGCATGAAAAGTGACTTTGATGGTTGTATTATAAAGAGAGAGGACTTTAAATTTGTTTTCACGAGAGAGGGATTTGGGTAAAAAAAAGTAGCAGTTTTACTTTACACTTATACATTATACTTCTACAAACTCTTCCACCAGTCAGAGTAGCTAGACCACATAAAGGACCAAGAGAAATCCACAACAGAAAACCAGGAAGTTGCTTTCATGTTTTATGGCTTTCTCACCTTCCAGAGGACACTTTTTAATTGATGCATTTAACACCTTCGAGGCAAAATTAGAATGAAACAATAACAAAATGAACAAAAAAAAAATAGTAAAAAGAAAACACGAGGAGTTGTAGATTCCAATGCAGTTTCAAATCATGGTGTTTTTGTGCACTACACAATTTTTTTTAGTACAGCTAAGATGGTTTCTGCTGGGTTCTAGTGCTTGCCCTGTTGCTACCCCATTCACATAACATGCACTGTAATGAATACAGTGTATTACTTTTTTAATTCTGAAGAAGCGTTCAGAGAAATGTGAAAGCAATTACTGGCCATTGTTCTGTGCTTTTTGTGTGAATAAAAAGGTTTTCATCAGGTCGGCTCTGTTTGTCGTGGTGTACCTCTGGAGTTTTTTTTTTCATTTCTTTAAGTGGAGCATGTCCAACAGCTCTGGCTTTGACATAGCTTTGTATGTTAGGCAGAGATCACCTCTGAGTAGGCGATATGCGACGGAGTAAAGCTGGAGTTTTTTGAGACAGTCTGTGTACGGCATCTGTTTGAGGCAAGTAATCCTCTTTGTGAGGTATTTCTGTGGCCTTTCCAGTTGTTGTAGATGTTTTGTGAGATACATACCAAAAGGGGTGCTGTATTCTATAATGGGTCTAATGAGTGACGAGTAGAGGGAAATAATGACCTCTTTTTTCCTGGATGAGAAACATTTTGTGATGAGGTATGCCACATAGAAGGATTTCCTGACTACTGTGGCGATGTGATTATCAAAGGAGAGACTACTGTCCACCTGTGTCCCAAGGTCTCTTATCACACTTTCGGTGTTAAGTAGACTACCACCTATGTGGTAGTTCATGGGTACAGAGTTTTTACCAAAAGGGATGACAATGCACTTTTTGGCATTGAGCTTGAGGCCATGGCTTTGACACCAGGCATCTGTCTCTTGTGAGGCCCTTTTGTAGGATGTCCACATCGTTAGGAGTTTCGATTATGGCTCCTAGTTTGCAGTCATCTGCAAACTTCGTTAGCCAAAGACCTTCTGTTTTAGCCTGTACTTCAGAGAAGTAGATACCAAACAGGATAGGACCCAGGACTTGGACTGAACCCTGTGGTACTCCACTTGTCACTGGTCTGAAGTTGGATTTGGAGTCTGCTACTTCCACAGTGTGGGTTCTGTCAGTGAGCCAGTTGGCAACCCATCTTGTGGCATAGGGATTTATACCTAGTTTAGTGAGTTTATCTATAATTCCAGAGTGGGGGATGGTGTCGAAAGCCTTGGCGAGATCTAGATAGGCTATGTGAACCACCTTACCCTCATCTATGGCTTTGGTGACACCTTCAAAGAAGTCTACCAGGTTTAGGAGACATGATCTGCCTTTTACAAACCCGAACAGGGTGGGGTCCAGAGTATGGAGCTTACCAATGTCATTGTTTATAAGTTCCATGATGATATGTTCCGTAGGCTTGCAGGCCAGGCTTGTCAGGCTAATGGGGAGGTAGTTCCCGAGGTCTGTGGTGGCTCTCCCTTTGTAGAGTGGGATAACCATCACTGTGCAGCATTCAGTGATTGAACATGGTACTTAAGTGAGGTCCCAGTTCATTCTGTAGTTTGTGTAGAATGCAGCCTGGGATGTTGTCATTTCCCATGGATGCTGTGTTCTTGGCTTTGGAGAGTGTGGTTTTTACCTGTGCAGCCGTGATTACAGGAACTTCGCATTCTTCTGGTATAGAGATGGGCCCTTTAGTGCATGAGAGGGAGGTAAAGTTAGCACTGTACCTATCTGCCAGGATGTTGGCAATATCAGTTGGTTCTGTATATGTAGTGCTATTGTGCTGTAACTCAGAGCAGTTTTGAGTGTTGCCATTGAGATTCTTGACATAGCTATAGAATGCTTTGTGGTTGTCTTTAGAATTAGTGGCGATTTTGTTTTTGCAACTAGCTTTGGAGGATTTTATGAGGGATCTCACCTTCTTACTGAGGCTGACCAGGGATTTCCTCCAATCATGGGATTTTACTCTTTTTTGCAACAGTGTCTGTCTTCTGTTATAGAGTTTGTTTATGGCACAGGACCACCAGATTGGCTTCCTTTTTTTTGGAGGATAGCATATTGGTTCTTTTAGGGATTGCAAAATCCATGCACTCCTGTAAATGCTTATAAACTGCATTAGTATAGGAGTTAGCAGTCGTACCTCTATTGTCCATCTGCATGGGTGTCGTGAAGTTTGCCACTTCTGTCTTAAGAAGCGTGAAGTTGACTTTGGAGAAATTCTTTACGGTGGTTTCCTTAATGGGGGGTGGGGGGCGGGATGCAGATGTCTAGGGTGATTAGCTTGTGGTAGGATCTGATCAACGAGGAATTGACCTCTGGTGTGGAACACTGGTTGCCCATGTTAGTAATGAGCAGGTCTAGGATATTGCTGCCCCTGGTGGGGGTGTGGATAAGTCGATCCATGGCATTGGAATTTATGAATTGCAGAAATGTTGTGTTTTTGTCATGCCAACTGGAAATAGGAAGCTAAGTTAGTGGTGGCAAAAGAGTGATGACTGAAACAGGGAGCAGTGTTATATATGAATATGTGAAGTTATACACATGGGTTTTTACATATCTAATTTGGCTGACACCAAACTAACAGACTTTTTTGCTTTTTTTGATGGGTACTTTATCTCCAGCTGCTCATTACAGGATACTTTGCCCTGTGTGTTTTCCAGTAGTAGTACTTTTATGGAAAAGTTTATTTATTTATTCATCTCGATTGTCTGTCTGGGCATAAGATGCCTGTTTCAGCAGAAGCCTGAGGAGAAAAGCACCAAGTATAATACATGTACAAAAGGTTCAAAACGCAGAAAAGAAACAACACAATTCCTTTAATCAGTTTAACACAATGAATGCATAAAGAAACTATAGTAAAACATAAAAACATTTACAAAAGACAATATTACATATCAATAAATAAAAGAAAGTTGTGGTTCACAAAATCTAATGCAGAGTACAAGACTGGTTCAAAACAAAGAAAGTGGAAGGAAGGAAAATAGAAATTAATTTATGACAGCATGCTTTTAAACTGAGGCTTGAGGCTAAAAGTATTTAAGCAATGAGTTAGGGGAAGTGATATATGTACAGCATAGTGCAGGAGCAGCAAGGTAAAACAAGCTTGAGAGGCAGCACTCGGGAAACAGGTGGCGGTGCCAGCACAGGAAGTGGTTGGATCATGCACTGGGTGTGGCAAGGGATGAAGTAGATGATTAGTAAACAAGATGATTGACAGGAAGGTTGGGGAAGACTGAGTAAGAAGATATGGGATTACTGCTGTGAACAGAGACTGTAGGGTGTAAGTGTATGGCTTGTGATGGACAGAGATAGACAGATCTTTCAAATGACTCTTCTTTGGTGGAACTCTACTATTTTTAGGCCTTATTTACCCCTGTGCATGATGTACATATTTTTGGAAATATGTCCCTATTTTCAGTCTTGATTTACTCCTTCACAAATTTTCTGAATCCCCCATCACATGATTTTTGAAGCTGTCTAGTGCACAGAAAGCCACACTATGTGCCCCACATACTAGTGGCACCAATAATTTAAAGAAATAAGCCAAACATCTTTCATCTCCATTTTTCAGAAGCAAAAGAAAGTTATCTTCTGTGGTGGAATTATGCAATACAGTTCAATGAAGTCTACAGATTTTACATTGCTTCTTTGATGATAAATTAAAATGCATGTAAGACCCAAGAAACTCACTGGCAAAACAAAAATGTATGGGTTAGCACTTTCATCTTCCTTTATTCACAGATTTTTCAGAACCATAGTATATGCTAAAAAAACAGATTTATATATCTTCTCTTAATCACAAGATATCATTTAACACAATTGTTAAAGCCATACAGCGAAATTGAAAACTCCATAGGAATAAACATTAAAAAACACAACAACAATATAGGTATAAAAGGCAGAGGTTTGAAAATGTATGATAAAAATTAAAAAAACATAATTACAATCATCTGGCTCTCAATTTTAGAATGCTAGTAATACTCACATTGTCATTCAGACCTAGAACTTTACATGCATTTAATATCAGTTGCCCTCTCAATTTGTTCACCTCTAGGCTGTTTTGCCAGTCCCCACCTTTAGCATCAAGATCAATTTTCTATAAAACCAGAAACGCAAAATATTTAAATCTAGGACTTATCTGAGCATGTTTACATAAAACACTGATCAAATCCTTTCTTACAATGCTGTAATTGTGTTAGTGAAGATGAGTCCTAAGACTCTTTTCTGTCAGACCTATACAACAGGTGGACAGGTAGCACAACAAGTCAAATACACCACTCATTTAGATACATAATTATAGGTATCATTAAAATTCAGTAACTGGTTGATAATTTCAACGTTGTTCATTCCATTATCATTAATAAACAGGCATTACCCATACATGGCACATTTCTTAGTTCCCCCTACTTTTACAGAATAGTTTTAGTTCTTACTGAATCAATCCTTTCAAAATCATCTTTCAAATTATTCCCACTTTTATAAACAAACATCAGTTGTTGTCCAATAAAAACATATGGTATACTGAATGCACTAAAAACATCCCAGTACCTATTAAAGATGTCTTTCAAATGGTGGGAAACCACTGTAAAATTAAGAACCTTAGCTCTTTCAAATTATGGTGTTCTACTGGTTGTGACTTGCACCCCAGAAAATTCTCCAAATCAACCTGAAATGTTGATCACCTTGTGTAAAATAAGTTGATATCCTGCAATTCTCAACCAGGTGACTTACCAGCTATAACGTTCAGTAAAAGCTCTTACTTACTGAGTAGCTGTATAGATTATCTGAAATAGGTTAACAAAAAAGCACACACAAACAAGCAATTTTGATGGACATAAGTCCCCCGCCATGCCTCACATCTGGTAGCCTCTGCCCCTCACATCTCCTGCAGACTATGTGTACTAGCACCAATATTGTAAAGACTTAAAGAAACAGAAAAAGCAGTTGATACTTTGCAATATTACTTGTTTCCACTTCACCACGCTTGCAGTTTTATCATCAAATAATACTGAATGGTAATTGGGATTTGTGATCACTGAAAATATATAGCAAGGACAGCAACAGATGAATGGGACCTGATCAGTTTTTCAGTAAGACTTCACCAATTTGTCCCCCAGTCCTACATCATATGTATATTTATACACATACATATATATATATATATATATATATTTTTTTTTAACATTTGTTAACCTGGAAAGTCCGACTTGGAATGAAGCCGATTTTCAGTGGAGGCCTGGGAAGAAATGCTCCAGATGCATGTCTTTGTAACATAGGAGGAAACCCACATGAACGCAGGGAGGACATGTAGACTCTGCACAGAAGCCACCCCAGCCGAGAATCGAACTGGAGAACCTCTTGCTGTGAGGCAACAATGCTACTGCTGCCCCACTGCCCCATCCAGTGTGTGTGTGTGTGTGTGTGTGTGTGTGTGTGTGTGTGTGTGTATATGTATGTATATATATATATATATATATATATATATATATATATATATATATATATTACACTATTAAATACAAAGAAAAGACCTTATATGCGAAAATTACTTTGTAATTTTAAAAAAAAATAAAAAAGAGAAATGACACTGAGGGGAAACTGTTGTTAAACGTTTTTATTCTGAATGTTGTCAGAACTTCATCAGAACTAATACTGTAAAGTAAAACTGTGTAGTAATATAACAAGTGCACTCTGTTTAAAAATAAGTGACAACCTCAAAACCCAATAGAAACAAATCAAAACAGAAATTAGCCCATTAGCTGCCTAGAAACAACTAACTGTACATACAGTAGCTAATCAAAAAGAGAGGGGCATGTTCAAATTGGCTCATACCAACCAATGCAATGCACATTTGAGATTCAAGTTCTCATTCAGCCCAGGAACCATCTCAGCATTTAAAAGCAAGTGCCAACAGAGTTCATTTAGATGCAGAAAAGTGTCAAAGTCACCAAAAAACTGATCAATCTGTTCTAAAACTAGAAATCTGAAACAAGTAAAGTCATGACATCTAATATTGTGATATTGTAACGCGTTGGTTTCATCCTGCTTCCTAATAGCAGCCAAATGTTCCTTACCGCGATCAGAAAGCATTCTGATCGTTTTCCCAATGTAAAATTCATGACAGGTGTTACAGACCGCTGTGTAAATTACCATGGAGGAATGGCAATCAAAATGTCTTTTAAAAGAGACAAGGAAATTACAGTGTACAAATTTGTATACATTACAGAGCACACTATACATTTTCCACAATTAAACATGCCACAACCAATTCTTTTACTGGGTTGGCTTAATAAATAGTGCAAATCTTTATTTTCAAATGAAGCTTTTAAAGTGGTGCTTTTTATGTGTAATATATGTATATATATATATATATATATATATATATATATATATATATATATATATATATACTCTGCTTTGTTGAACATCATAAACGTAGACGTGCTTATTGTTGATACAGTTACACTGACTAACGAATGTTAACATGCAACTGCACATGCTCAGTCTAATCCTGGGAACATGCAAAAGAAAAATCCGTATTTTTTGCAGGGGGCAAGATCCCTCCACCCCCAACACACCCTGCTAGTTATACATACTAACTGCGAGACTCTACAGGCCCCAGGGAAAGGGCATGTGCCCCTACCCTGGGAAATGTCAACCATTTGTGTTGTCAGTCAATGTGTGTCAACAATACAGAGGTCAGTTTAACTTTAAATTGACCAGTACTGGGGAACCCTTATATATTTATGTGTGTGTGTGTGTGTGTGTGTGTGTGTGTGTGTGTGTGTGTGTGTGTGTGTGTGTGTGTGTGTGTGTGTGTGTGCATAGCTTGATATAAATATTCAGACATGTGTATGCATGTCTGTGTGCTCTGTTTAACCTTTTCAAACATATTAGACACCGGATACAAAACAGATTAAACAACTAACAAAGTTGCCAACAAAATAATAAGTAAGGGTAATATTATAAAAATGCATATTACAAAATGCATTTGTAAAGTAGATTTTTTTGTATTTGGAAGAAAACAGTTTTATGGTTGTGCAGCATCAGTCTTGTTGAAGATGCCTCATTAAGTACTGTTTATTCACTTGTATAAAGAATAGCTTTACAAGACACAACTGTATGGAGAGGATATTTTGTTTGACCAATCAAAAGTGCTGCTACTTTGTTATCACTGTATGTTTCTACAAAGATGCAGGTAATCTCCCAGAGATATTCACCAAGACTGCATTTGAATGATATTAAGCGAGATTTATATTTTGCTTGGGGGATGCATCTTGCACCTTATTTATGGGAGTGTCACTGCATAAATCTATTACATACAGATTTTGACTCCATGAGTATCCATAGTTAGGAATGGATCATAGGAAGTTACTAGACTAATGGTCCGAGGGCCCTTACAAGCCTAGCCAAATTACCCTTGCTACCATGATCAGCACCTATTGCCCCTGTCCAAGAGGGACACAAGTGGAACTCCAGGGGTGAATTTACGGTTACCCATTCAATCATCCAGACTGCGTTTGAAGAGGGCCAGTGAGGTGCTCTGTTTGACATGAATTGGGAGTCTATTCAAAAGGTGTGATAACCTCTGGGAGACAAATCTGTTCATCCAGCAGGTTCTATTGATGTCACATACCAGGTTTAGGTCCTTAGAGTGAGTAACCCATGTGCCATTTGACTTGCGGATGTGCAACATTTCCAGTAAAGCAAGGTCTGAGATTGACTTATATGCAAGGCAGAGATCGCCTCTGAGTAGTCTGTATGAAACAGAATAAAATAGCAGTGATTTCACCCAATCCACATAGGATACCTGCTGAAGACCCTGAATTTTCCTTGTGAGGAACCTTTGTGGTCTCTCCAATTTGTTCACAGATTTATACTGCACAAGCCTGCTCTACAGTCTATGATGTAATGTAAGTTGTAATATAACAGTAGGGCTGTTTTGGGTACAATTTCCCACATTAGGAGGTGCTGGACAGATTTCCTCCAGCAAAACATTGCATATTCATTGTATTGTGATTCTTAGCTTTGTTCATTCTGAGACATTTTGACTTTTTTTTTTTCTTTTTGTGACAATATAATGTGTTCACTCCCTGTGGTTCATGTTTGTAGAGTGTGCACGGGTGTGTGTGCGCACGAGTGCATGTGTGCATATAAAAATGACCCATTTGAAAAGAAAATAATGCAATTAAGTCTGTGAGTAGTGGTGATGCAGAGATATACATTAATGAGTACCAACCACAGAGTTTCATGATTCTTGTCTTCGCAGTTTTAATCTTTTTAATGTAAACAAAAAGTTTAAGCGCCCTTTTGCAATAAAACAAAGTAAGGCTATGACTAAAACCATTGTTTCTTGAGACATTACTGAAAAAACAATTATAATTAAGGATGAACGGCATTAATAATAATCCAAAGTTCAGATTACGTGAAGAGACTTGATTAAGATGTCAGCAGAGCCCATAAACTGCTCTGATATGCTTATGATTACAGAATTATAAGGAGATTTTTTTTTTCACAAAAAGTGTAATATTCAACATGCTCCAGGAAAGCAATGGTTCTTCATGGATTTCCCAAGATAGGCAAACATCAACTGTACCATTCTTGAAGGAATGGTTTAGCGTTACGAGGCTGGGTCTATTCTTAGGTTATACCTTTCAGAGTTATTTGATTTAAACCTAAGGAGTTTATTAACTACTGCTTGAGAAATATTCAAGCCTCTACTACCCTCTAGAGAAAGGCTGTAACCAAAACAAAAACAGGCAGTCTGGGATGTTTCAGTCATCTGCTGTTAATGTATCTCATACAGGTGGTTCTTTCTTTAATGGCTTAATTGTTCTAGGTTAGTTACAAAATAAAATTTTCAAGTTAGCATTTGAAGTAAGAGTAGCTTGAGAGAAGAAAGATATGCATATTTGCTGAGATTATCTTTTCTGATTTGCTTTAGATACCTGAGTCATAACAACATTACTAAACTGAAGCCAGATGTTTTTAAAGACCTTCGTGAACTTCAATGGTTGTAAGTACTTGACATTAACTCTATCATTAAGGAGAGAAATGTTATCTTAGTTATTATTATGAAATTGTTGTGGTGGTATAACAAGGCAGTAATAACTGAGGGTTACAGCAGTAGCTTAACAATAAGTGGTTATATGTAGAATTCTTGAAAGTTTCCGTCAATTTAAATCATTTGAGGTTTAGGTTTTGCTCAAACTGTGCAGGGTGCAAACAGCAGAAAAAGTCCTTGAACAGATGTGCTCCTAGCAATCCTTGTTACTGCTGCTTTATGGTGAATGCCCTGAATATGTAGTAGGGAGTGCCTGACACGAAAACTCTACTGAAGAAAGGGACAAACATCATGTATGCCTGTAGTGCAAACTGAGCTGAAAGGAAAGTGCTTTCATAATGCAATCACAGTGATTCTGAATGGGTCAAAGCATTTGCAAATTGTCCACATCTGTGAATTCAGCCCATTAAGATACAAAACTATTTATCTTTACTCCTCAAATGACTTTTTGTGGCCAGACAATGCACATGTTATGTACAATTCACTTGTCTTGCAGTTGTAGGGTGAATGAGGATGGACAATAGTGTCATCCTATGTATTGGGACTGGGAATTCTTTTTTCATATTTATATCCTAACTGACCCACCCTAAACTGAATGTATAAGGGCTCATACAACAAGTGAATTAGTCCTGCAGAGATCATACCTTCGTGCAGGGCACTTGCATTACAGTTATGAGTATCATATGTGTTAATCTTGCTGTCTTCCGCAGTGGTCCGCTCTTTATGTCCCTTCCACCCCACTTCAAAGAAAAGCAGGCAGTCATTGCTACTCCTTTTCATCAGCCATCACTGCTCAGCCCCCTCAAAAATGACATTTTGAGTAAAATATTACTTTGGTTAAAATAAAAACAATTAAGTAAAAATAACTAAAAGTTCACAGCAAAAAAGATAAGAAATGGATACCTAAAGGGGTACAGAGCATGAGAAGTATACACACTGTATAGGCAAATGAGATACCCTAGGTTGGGGGATCATTAATGTCGGCAAACATATTAAAACTAAAGTGGGTATGAGGCTGATACATCAGGGAAGACTGAAGCAGAAATGCTGTAGTTTGAAACAGCTACAGCAGATCTTTTCTAGGAGCTGTATATTTCTGCTCTTGTCGGCGCTCCTGACAGCAGATCAGTAAGGAAACACTCATGACTCACTAAAAAGGAGCTGTTTGATCTCCTCATACCATCCTTATTTAATTTACACAGCGACAGTAATAGAAAGGTAACTATACTAAGAGGCAATGCTTGAAACTGGAAATGGTGCAGGGGGAGCAGGATTCTCTTCCATTTCACACACATGCATGAGGTTTGAGCAGGCTAATCATAACTATACAAGACAGCTGGTTTCTACCTATTAGTGATGTCTGCGCAACAGAAAGTTGTTTTCAGAAGACTCTTCACCATTAATCTTTATTGTGGTTTATAGGCATTGGCATTATTTTTGCAGGATGTGATCAGTACTTAATATGCTCCAGTGGCATCCTGCTCCTATGCCTGCAATGTGTTGCTACACACTAGCCCTACTATAGTAATGTGCTTCTCTAATGTCAGAGCAGATGTCTCCTAAACATCCCTCATCTCTCCCAAAGATGGCTCCGTCTCTGTAAAGCCTAAGTAAAAGAGATTCATTGCACCAAATCCAGTTTTCATCATTTCCTTTTTGACAGGATTTGCCTACAGCAGTTGCCTATATTCCACCATATTCAATGAGGCATGTTTGTGTGGGAATATAACATATGTCTTGCCTGACTTAATAAAAAACTTAAGCTCACAGGAGTAAAATTATTTATTCTTTGATGAAGACGTGATAGTATCCAGGTTTGGGATCCCAGTAAGGTAAAGTAAGTAGCTCAACATTATAGTTATGTGACTATAACTGAGTGAGCTATACAAGAGGGAGGGTGGACGTAGCTGAAGGATCTTAGGAAGAGGGTTATGAAGATATCAGTTGCATTGCAGGTGACTGTATTGTTCTTGTGCATTAAAGTAACATTGCTGCCTCTGTCACCTATGAAGAAGTGTCCTAGAATGCCAGCTGCTGACCTGAACAACTGATGTCTAGGAAGGCCAGAAGTCACTTGATGCAAATATTATTTTTCAGTCAACCTCCCTGACCTCTAGCACCCAGTCTTCTATTATTATGAACCTGTTCATGTAGCATTGTAGTGCTGACTTGGTTTATTCATAATGGATCCATCAGTAAAATGTTTTTTTAGCTCCAGGAAAGGACTGCTTGATGATACTCTGGATTTGGGATGGTCTTTGAGGGAAATGGTAAAGAAGGAGAAGGTGATGCCTATCTATCACCTTCCTGACACTCAAGTTTTGTTCATTGAACCTAGACCACATTAGAGAAAAATGGGAGATGTCATAGAAAATGATTTGTCTATGCATGCTTCTATAAGTCACCCTGCTCACTTGTCCAAGTGTGGGATTCATAACAGTAAAAATGGGAGATGTCATAGAAAAGTATGTGTGTATGCATGCTTCTAAAAGTCACCCTGCTCACTTGTCCAAGTGTGGGATTCATAACAGTAAAAATGGGAGATGTCATAGAAAATGATGTGTGCATGCATGCTTCTATAAGTCACCCTGCTCACTTGTCCAAGTGTGATATTCATAACAGTAAAAATGGGAGATGTCATAGAAAATGATGGGTGTATGCATGCTTCTATAAGTCACCCTACTCACTTGTCCAAGTGTGGGATTCATAACAGTAAAAATGGGAGATGTCACAGAAAATGATGTGTGTATGCATGCTTCTAAAAGTCACCCTGCTCACTTGTCCAAGTGTGGGATTCATAACAGTAAAAATGGGAGATGTCACAGAAAATGATGTGTGTATGCATGCTTCTATAAGTCACCCTGCTCACTTGTCCAAGTGTGGGATTCATAACAGTAAAAATGGGAGATGTCACAGAAAATGATGTGTGTATGCATGCTTCTATAAGTCACCCTGCTCACTTGTCCAAGTGTGGGATTCATAACAGTAAAAATGGGAGATGTCATAGAAAAGTATGTGTGTATGCATGCTTCTAAAAGTCACCCTGCTCACTTGTCCAAGTGTGGGATTCATAACAGTAAAAATGGGAGATGTCATAGCTCCAGGAAAGGACTGCTTGATGATACTCTGGATTTGGGATGGTCTTTGAGGGAAATGGTAAAGAAGGAGAAGGTGATGGCTATCTATCACCTTCCTGACACTCAAGTTTTGTTCATTGAACCTAGACCACATTAGAGAAAAATGGGAGATGTCATAGAAAATGATGTGTGTATGCATGCTTCTATAAGTCACCCTGCTCACTTGTCCAAGTGTGGGATTCATAACAGTAAAAATGGGAGATGTCATAGAAAAGTATGTGTGTATGCATGCTTCTAAAAGTCACCCTGCTCACTTGTCCAAGTGTGGGATTCATAACAGTAAAAATGGGAGATGTCATAGAAAATGATGTGTGTATGCATGCTTCTATAAGTCACCCTGCTCACTTGTCCAAGTGTGATATTCATAACAGTAAAAATGGGAGATGTCATAGAAAATGATGGGTGTATGCATGCTTCTATAAGTCACCCTACTCACTTGTCCAAGTGTGGGATTCATAACAGTAAAAATGGGAGATGTCACAGAAAATGATGTGTGTATGCATGCTTCTAAAAGTCACCCTGCTCACTTGTCCAAGTGTGGGATTCATAACAGTAAAAATGGGAGATGTCACAGAAAATGATGTGTGTATGCATGCTTCTATAAGTCACCCTGCTCACTTGTCCAAGTGTGGGATTCATAACAGTAAAAATGGGAGATGTCACAGAAAATGATGTGTGTATGCATGCTTCTATAAATCACCCTGCTCACTTGTCCAAGTGTGGGATTCATAACTGTAAAAATGGGAGATGTCATAGCAAATGATGTGTGTATGCATGCTTCTATAAATCACCCTGCTCACTTGTCCAAGTGTGGGATTCATAACTGTAAAAATGGGAGATGTCATAGCAAATGATGTGTGTATGCATTCTTCTATAAGTCGCCCTGCTCACTTGCCCAAGTGTGGGATTCATAACAGTAAAAATGGGAGATGTCACAGAAAATGATGTGTGTATGCATGCTTCTATAAGTCACCCTGCTCACTTGTCCAAGTGTGGGATTCATAACTGTAAAAATGGGAGATGTCACAGAAAATGATGTGTGTATGCATGCTTCTATAAGTCACCCTGCTCACTTGTCCAAGTGTGGGATTCATAACAGTAAAAATGGGAGATGTCATAGAAAATGGTGTGTGTATGCATGCTTCTATAAGTCACCCTGCTCACTTGTCCAAGTGTGGGATTCATAACAGTAAAAATGGGAGATGTCATAGAAAATGATGTGTGTATGCATGCTTCTATAAGTCACCCTGCTCACTTGTCCAAGTGTGGGATTCATAACAGTAAAAATGGGAGATGTCACAGAAAATGATGTGTGTATGCATGCTTCTAAAAGTCACCCTGCTCACTTGTCCAAGTGTGGGATTCATAACAGTAAAAATGGGAGATGTCATAGAAAATGATGTGTGTATGCATGCTTCTATAAGTCACCCTGCTCACTTGCCCAAGTGTGGGATTCATAACAGTAAAAATGGGAGATATCATAGAAAATGATGTGTGTATGCATGCTTCTATAAGTCACCCTGCTCACTTGTCCAAGTGTGGGATTCATAACAGTAAAAATGGGAGATGTCATAGAAAATGATGTGTGTATGCATGCTTCTATAAGTCACCCTGCTCACTTGCCCAAGTGTGGGATTCATAACAGTAAAAATGGGAGATATCATAGAAAATGATGTGTGTATGCATGCTTCTATAAGTCACCCTGCTCACTTGTCCAAGTGTGGGATTCATAACAGTAAAATGGGAGATGTCATAGAAAATGATGTGTGTATGCATGCTTCTATAAGTCACCCTGCTCACTTGTCCAAGTGTGGGATTCATAACAGTAAAAATGGGAGATGTCACAGAAAATGATGTGTGTATGCATGCTTCTAAAAGTCACCCTGCTCACTTGTCCAAGTGTGGGATTCATAACAGTAAAATGGGAGATGTCACAGAAAATGATGTGTGTATGCATGCTTCTATAAGTCACCCTGCTCACTTGTCCAAGTGTGGGATTCATAACAGTAAAAATGGGAGATGTCACAGAAAATGATGTGTGTATGAATGCTTCTATAAGTCACCCTGCTCACTTGTCCAAGTGGGGGATTCATAACAGTAAAAATGGGAGATGTCATAGAAAATGATGTGTGTATGCATGCTTCTATAAGTCACCCTGCTCACTTGCCCAAGTGTGGGATTCATAACAGTAAAAATGGGAGATGTCACAGAAAATGATGTGTGTATGCATGCTTCTATAAATCACCCTGCTCACTTGTCCAAGTGTGGGATTCATAACTGTAAAAATGGGAGATGTCATAGCAAATGATGTGTGTATGCATGCTTCTATAAGTCACCCTGCTCACTTGTCCAAGTGTGGGATTCATAAATGTAAAAATGGGAGATGTCATAGCAAATGATGTGTGTATGCATGCTTCTATAAGTCACCCTGCTCACTTGTCCAAGTGTGGGATTCATAACTGTAAAAATGGGAGATGTCATAGAAAATGATGTGTGTATGCATGCTTCTATAAATCACCCTGCTCACTTGTCCAAGTGTGGGATTCATAACTGTAAAAATGGGAGATGTCATAGCAAATGATGTGTGTATGCATGCTTCTATAAGTCACCCTGCTCACTTGCCCAAGTGTGGGATTCATAACAGTAAAAATGGGAGATGTCATAGAAAATGATGTGTGTATGCATGCTTCTATAAATCACCCTGCTCACTTGTCCAAGTGTGGGATTCATAACTGTAAAAATGGGAGATGTCATAGAAAATGATGTGTGTATGCATGCTTCTATAAGTCACCCTGCTCACTTATCCAAGTGTGGGATTCAGAACTGTAAAAATGGGAGATGTCATAGAAAATGATGTGTGTATGCATGCTTCTATAAATCACCCTGCTCACTTGTCCAAGTGTGGGATTCATAACTGTAAAAATGGGAGATGTCATAGCAAATGATGTGTGTATGCATGCTTCTATAAGTCACCCTGCTCACTTGTCCAAGTGTGGGATTCATAACTGTAAAAATGGGAGATGTCATAGAAAATGATGTGTGTATGCATGCTTCTATAAATCACCCTGCTCACTTGTCCAAGTGTGGGATTCATAACTGTAAAAATGGGAGATGGCATAGAAAATGATGTGTGTATGCATGCTTCTATAAATCACCCTGCTCACTTGTCCAAGTGTGGGATTCATAACTGTAAAAATGGGAGATGTCATAGCAAATGATGTGTGTATGCATGCTTCTATAAGTCACCCTGCTCACTTGCCCAAGTGTGGGATTCATAACAGTAAAAATGGGAGATGTCATAGAAAATGATGTGTGTATGCATGCTTCTATAAATCACCCTGCTCACTTGTCCAAGTGTGGGATTCATAACTGTAAAAATGGGAGATGTCATAGAAAATGATGTGTGTATGCATGCTTCTATAAATCACCCTGCTCACTTGTCCAAGTGTGGGATTCATAACTGTAAAATGGGAGATGTCATAGAAAATGATGTGTGTATGCATGCTTCTATAAATCACCCTGCTCACTTGTCCAAGTGTGGGATTCATAACTGTAAAAATGAGAGATGTCATAGTAAATGATGTGTGTATGCATGCTTCTATAAGTCACCCTGCTCACTTGCCCAAGTGTGGGATTCATAACAGTAAAAATGGGAGATGTCATAGAAAATGATGTGTGTATGCATGCTTCTATAAGTCACCCTGCTCACTTGTCCAAGTGTGGGATTCATAACAGTAAAAATGGGAGATGTCATAGAAAATGATGTGTGTATGCATGCTTCTATAAGTCACCCTGCTTAATTGTCCAAGTGTGGGATTCATAACAGTAAAAATGGGAGATGTCATAGAAAATGATGTGTGTATGCATGCTTCTATAAGTCACCCTGCTCAATTGTCCAAGTGTGGAATTCATAACAGTAAAAATGGGAGATGTCCTAGAAAATTATGTGTGTATGCATGCTTCTATAAGTCACCCTGCTCAATTGTCCAAGTGTGGGATTCATAACAGTAAAAATGGGAGATGTCATAGAAAATGATGTGTGTATGCATGCTTCTATAAGTCACCCTGCTCAATTGTCCAAGTGTGGGATTCATAACAGTAAAAATGGGAGATGTCATAGAAAATGATGTGTGTATGCATGCTTCTATAAGTCACCCTGCTCACTTGTCCAAGTGTGGGATTCATAACAGCAAAAATGGGAGATGTCATAGAAAATAATGTGTGTATGCATGCTTCTATAAGTCACCCTGCTCACTTGTCCAAGTGTGGGATTCATAACAGTAAAAATGGGAGATGTCATAGAAAATGATGTGTGTATGCATGCTTCTATAAGTCACCCTGCTCACTTGTCCAAGTCTGGGATTCATAACAGTAAAAATGGGAGATGTCAGAAAATGATGTGTGTATGCATGCTTCTAAAAGTCACCCTGCTCACTTGTCCAAGTGTGGGATTCATAACAGTAAAAATGGGAGATGTCACAGAAAATGATGTGTGTATGCATGCTTCTATAAGTCACCCTGCTCACTTGTCCAAGTGTGGAATTCATAACAGTAAAAATGGGAGATGTCACAGAAAATGATGTGTGTATGAATGCTTCTATAAGTCACCCTGCTCACTTGTCCAAGTGGGGGATTCATAACAGTAAAAATGGGAGATGTCATAGAAAATGATGTGTGTATGCATGCTTCTATAAGTCACCCTGCTCACTTGTCCAAGTGTGGGATTCATAACAGTAAAAATGGGAGATGTCACAGAAAATGATGTGTGTATGCATGCTTCTATAAATCACCCTGCTCACTTATCCAAGTGTGGGATTCAGAACTGTAAAAATGGGAGATGTCATAGAAAATGATGTGTGTATGCATGCTTCTATAAATCACCCTGCTCACTTGTCCAAGTGTGGGATTCATAACTGTAAAAATGGGAGATGTCATAGCAAATGATGTGTGTATGCATGCTTCTATAAGTCACCCTGCTCACTTGTCCAAGTGTGGGATTCATAACTGTAAAAATGGGAGATGTCATAGCAAATGATGTGTGTATGCATGCTTCTATAAGTCACCCTGCTCACTTGCCCAAGTGTGGGATTCATAACAGTAAAAATGGGAGATGTCACAGAAAATGATGTGTGTATGCATGCTTCTATAAATCACCCTGCTCACTTGTCCAAGTGTGGGTTTCATAACTGTAAAAATGGGAGATGTCATAGAAAATGATGTGTGTATGCATGCTTCTATAAATCACCCTGCTCACTTGTCCAAGTGTGGGATTCATAACTGTAAAAATGGGAGATGTCATAGAAAATGATGTGTGTATGCATGCTTCTATAAATCACCCTGCTCACTTGTCCAAGTGTGGGATTCATAACTGTAAAAATGGGAGATGTCATAGCAAATGATGTGTGTATGCATGCTTCTATAAGTCACCCTGCTCACTTGCCCAAGTGTGGGATTCATAACAGTAAAAATGGGAGATGTCATAGAAAATGATGTGTGTATGCATGCTTCTATAAATCACCCTGCTCACTTGTCCAAGTGTGGGATTCATAACTGTAAAATGGGAGATGTCATAGAAAATGATGTGTGTATGCATGCTTCTATAAATCACCCTGCTCACTTGTCCAAGTGTGGGATTCATAACTGTAAAAATGAGAGATGTCATAGTAAATGATGTGTGTATGCATGCTTCTATAAGTCACCCTGCTCACTTGCCCAAGTGTGGGATTCATAACAGTAAAAATGGGAGATGTCATAGAAAATGATGTGTGTATGCATGCTTCTATAAGTCACCCTGCTCACTTGTCCAAGTGTGGGATTCATAACAGTAAAAATGGGAGATGTCATAGAAAATGATGTGTGTATGCATGCTTCTATAAGTCACCCTGCTTAATTGTCCAAGTGTGGGATTCATAACAGTAAAAATGGGAGATGTCATAGAAAATGATGTGTGTATGCATGCTTCTATAAGTCACCCTGCTCAATTGTCCAAGTGTGGAATTCATAACAGTAAAAATGGGAGATGTCCTAGAAAATTATGTGTGTATGCATGCTTCTATAAGTCACCCTGCTCAATTGTCCAAGTGTGGGATTCATAACAGTAAAAATGGGAGATGTCATAGAAAATGATGTGTGTATGCATGCTTCTATAAGTCACCCTGCTCAATTGTCCAAGTGTGGGATTCATAACAGTAAAAATGGGAGATGTCATAGAAAATGATGTGTGTATGCATGCTTCTATAAGTCACCCTGCTCACTTGTCCAAGTGTGGGATTCATAACAGCAAAAATGGGAGATGTCATAGAAAATAATGTGTGTATGCATGCTTCTATAAGTCATCCTGCTCACTTGTCCAAGTGTGGGATTCATAACAGTAAAAATGGGAGATGTCATAGAAAATGATGTGTGTATGCATGCTTCTATAAGTCACCCTGCTCACTTGTCCAAGTCTGGGATTCATAACAGTAAAAATGGGAGATGTCAGAAAATGATGTGTGTATGCATGCTTCTAAAAGTCACCCTGCTCACTTGTCCAAGTGTGGGATTCATAACAGTAAAAATGGGAGATGTCATAGAAAAGTATGTGTGTATGCATGCTTCTAAAAGTCACCCTGCTCACTTGTCCAAGTGTGGGATTCATAACAGTAAAATGGGAGATGTCATAGAAAATGATGTGTGTATGCATGCTTCTATAAGTCACCCTGCTCACTTGTCCAAGTGTGGGATTCATAACAGTAAAAATGGAAGATGTCATAGAAAATGATGTGTGTATGCATGCTTCTAAAAGTCACCCTGCTCACTTGTCCAAGTGTGGGATTCATAACAGTAAAAATGGGAGATGTCATAGAAAATGATGTGTGTATGTATGCATGCTTCTATAAGTCACCCTGCTCACTTGTCCAAGTGTGGGATTCATAACAGTAAAAATGGGAGATGTCATAGAAAATGATGTGTGTATGCATGCTTCTAAAAGTCACCCTGCTCACTTGTCCAAGTGTGGGCTTCATAACAGTAAAAATGGGAGATGTCATAGAAAAGTATGTGTTTATGCATGCTTCTAAAAGTCACCCTGCTCACTTGTCCAAGTGTGGGATTCATAACAGTAAAAATGGGAGATGTCATAGAAAATGATGTGTGTATGCATGCTTCTATAAGTCACCCTGCTCACTTGTCCAAGTGTGGGATTCATAACAGTAAAAATGGGAGATGTCATAGAAAATGATGTGTGTATGCATGCTTCTATAAGTCACCCTGCTCACTTGTCCAAGTGTGGGATTCATAACAGTAAAAATGGGAGATGTCAGAAAATGATGTGTGTATGCATGCTTCTAAAAGTCACCCTGCTCACTTGTCCAAGTGTGGGATTCATAACAGTATAACACCACAATCTGTTGCTGAGAGGAAGTCACTTGTCATGCAGAATTCACCTGTCAAGCAGTCTCTCAATCTACAGCCTCTAGTGTGGCACATGTTGCCAGGTCTGTGGTCCTTTCTGCTCTGGTTGACTTTACTACCCAGATATGTTTCCATATCTTGCTAACCTGAAGCCCTGACAAATACCTTCTCGCTCTGAAAGCAGTTTGTTAGTATTCTTTTGCTTTGCTGTTTCTACACCAGTAATACACTGGTTATACCCATATGGGTCACATGCTGCATACTGCAGTGTCACCTAATATCTGGACGCTACAGAAAATGCATTCATCTATGCATTGGCAGACGACCTGCACAGGGTATATCAGCAGATGTTAAGCAGGCTTGTACTGTGGCGTAATGTGATCGACTTGTGTAGGTATGTAAAATCCGTGCACATTATCCATTTGTATTGGAAATCACTCTGTGTCATACATGCACAGGATATCGTCAAAATATACCTGCCTCATTTCACTCAGACCACTTATTCAAGAGCAAGTGCGCTCTGACTGGATCACTACAGGATGCATATTCCCTTTGTTTCAGTACATATCAATTTTAAATCTCACTTAGTTTATTTACATCATTAAACAGACAGAATAGCTATGCAAGCTGTTTGTATTGTCTCATTTCCCTGCTGAAAGTTGAAGAATTGGGAAAAAAGTCAAAGTAAAACATCCCATTTAATAATGCAAAACCTGTTTTATACAGTAAAAGAATAAGTGATAAGTTCATATCTGAATAGAGGAAGTACATACAATTTTATTACTCTTTATTTTCTGTTTTACTAAAACTTTTCTTCTAAACTTGTCTTTACAGAATCATGGATAACAATAACATATCCAAACTGGTAATGAAGCCATTTGAGGGACTAAAATCTCTGTATTTTCTGTAAGTGCTTTCTTTGTTGTATAAGTCAGTGAACAAATCTGACTGCATGCATGTATTACTTGCATAGTTGTTTACTTACAGTATTCTTTTTAAAACATGACTCCATGATTGCTGCTTGTAAAGTAATTTATCAAAACAGCAATAAAATAAAGCATTTGTAAATAAAATGTCTGTACTTTTTCCCCATACTGGTAACACTGACCTCGTAATGAGTTTTTCCCCAATAACTCTGATAATCTTCCTTAACTGTATTTTTTTCTTGCCACTTCCTTCCATAAACAGAATATTATCACCAAAGATAAGCATATTTATGTCTACTAAGAATTATTACGGATCAGATGTAGTTATATGGTATGGTTGTCATTAAGAGTTCCTACTGTCAACTTTCCGCTTGCATTTTAATTTAGTTTTATCACAACATACTGTGTAATAGTTGTCCCCACTTTTGTAAACCAGGATGTCACCAGAGAAATGTAACTGCTTACCTTATATGTGCAATAACAGTCCTTTTGAATTTTCTTTTATACAAACCTTACAAGAAATGAACCCTTACAAACACAGTCACCATATTCTTACTTTGTGTTTCTCTGACTACTGATTTGCATTCTGTGTTCTCTGTCACTGTAAGTACTGTCATACTGCAGAAGAGGAAAGTACACAAAATGTAATTCGATTTGTAGAAGACTCACTGAACAAATATAATGCATCAGAAATGTATTCAGAAGTAAAACATGCACTAAAACTGCATAGTTGTCAACGCATAACATGCTGGTCAGCAAATGGGCTGTCTTTAGCTATCTGTAGCTATTATCCCATTTTCATGTGTTTTCTTCCCCCTCACTACCTTTTCAGCAAAATTATTACACCAGCATTTTTCTCCATCCCTCTTCCCCACCCTTTTCAGTTGTAATGTATGTATTCCAAACCAGTACAGCTACACTCACCACACAATGTATTTCAAATTCCATTTTACACAAACACACAGTTGATCACCAGCCCCCTTTACTCTTCTATTCTATGACTTAAGTTACACCTGAAAAGAACCTGAGCAAGAACAGTTGCTTTACCTGCTTAACAAGTAAATAATAATAATAATATATAGAGTTATGATCAGTCTCCAAATGTAATAACATTATTATGTGTTTGAGACAGGGATATGAAGAAACTCACCTTGAGGGCAAAGCTTGAGAGATAAATCTTGGCACCCATGTCAAGAACACATGATAAAGGGTTATGATCATTGAGATCTATCATAGCTCTTTGTAGTGCATGGAGTTTTATCTACTCCATGTACTCTCTGTTACAATAAAAAAGCGGAAATGTTTTCCTGGCTTTGAAAGCCAGTACAGCATTTAGTGAGTCCTGTTGCATAGATAGCAAGTAAAGAAAAAAATCAGGGTCAGTACCATCTGTACATTTCAGTGGATATAGAAGGCCAAATATTCAGGGAATGTCTCTTCCCGTATATACCTGACTGTCACAGTGCTTAGGGGGTATGAAATATTTGTTACACACCTTTGAAAATGCTGTTATGGTTGGGTCTCTCACTACAGTAGTGCATAACAAGTTGATCTTTTTTTCTGATTATGGAGTATAATCATGGTGTTCCATGCACTACAATAATAATATACAGTAGATTGCTCCAAGTTACAAAATTCTGTAACACAATGTAAATGTGTTGCACTAACAGACGTTTGGAACAGAGATGTGAGTTGTGTCTCCCAGTCCTAGAATGTCTCTTACTATAGTCTGCTGATGTAAACTTAGCAGAAAAAGGACTTTTCAGCTATAGCGGTAAAAATAAATTAAATAGCATTTTAACATGAATTTAACCCTGCTAATTTGTTTGGGTCTATATCACATCATCAAACTCTTCATGACATTGAATACCTAATTATCGATCCCTTTAGACTGAACGTCATATTCCACGAACTACCAAAACAGCAAATTGTATTACACTGAATTGCCATAGTTGGCCAACACCATGTCCGTAACATTATGCTGCACAGGAAAACAGAAAGCAAACTAATTTCTAAAAACAAAACTTTTTCTTTTTCTTTCCATTTTTACAGGGGAGCTTTGCCCCCCTGGACCACTCACACCACCTCCTAATTAAATGTACCAACTCCTAGATCACACCACAGTGAAGACATGGGACATGTTGGCCACCTCTGGAAATTCGATGTAAGGCAATTCACTGTTTTGGTAGGTCACTGAATAGAACGTTGGATGTGTAAAGGGGTCAATGATTAGGTATTCCATGGTATGAGAGTTCAATGATGTGATATAGACCCAATTTTTTTTTATGTTTCCTTGACAGCTTCACATTCAAGAGAAAACTCTAAAAATGCTACCAATGGATCTTACGTTCAAAAAACTGTAAGCTGCCATTGCATTTTGTAAACAAAATTAATCACACAACTCTAATACCTAATATTACTTACTTAATGTAATCCTCTGTGATTTACCAGAAAATCAATTCTTTTATTAGGGACAGGCATTTGTGGAATAAGTGCTTTTCTATATAAATTTTGTAGTAAACAAGACATCATAAAATTCCAGAATTAAACAATGAATGGGGAGGTATCAATCAAACACAGCGCCTCTCAGAGCTCTCATCTTCTTTGCTGAACAATCATGGACAAAGGAAAAATAATGGGGTGGGGGACAAAGGTCAAAATCATGGACCATTTTCAAATAATATTCTAATACACTCAAAACATGGCTAGAATAGCAGATTTTCCCATCAATATGCATTCTCCAAACAATAAGTGTAAAACTATAATATCAGCCATTATTAGATGAGTTTAATCCTCAGTGACTTACCAGAAAAAATAAAACATTTTAGGAAAGACAAGGGCAAAAATATGAGGCAAAATCAGGGGTATTCTGCAAAATCAATAGCAGTTTAGAGGAATGGCTTCAGTGAAGTGGCATTCCAGAATGAACAGAAGTTTGGTGAGAGTGAAGTGCAGTGTATACTGACTACTGTTCTGTTACACACAGATGTTCAGCAGAAACTATGATAATAAATTACTTCATTTCAGCTACTTCTTCTATGTGGCACTATTAGTCTTATTGCATTTATTCGAATAGCTGTTGAATTCTTTTAGCTCTGTATTTAATTGCAAGGTGCTCATGTTTTATCATAACACGCATCAATACCAGACATCACTTGGACTATAAGGCAAGGAAGTTAATGCAGACTTCATCCAAATACCTGTTTGTATAGCAGTCAGAGTAGGTTGTAGGGGTCAACACCTCATTTACTATCAGGAATTCTGGAAGATTAATGACCAGAGATAAGTATTTGCACATACACATGAAGTTTCCCTTATGTCATAACACATGGGCAAACTACTAAATAATTACTGCATGAAGACTCAGCTAACTGAGTATAAAGAAATACATACTTATTCTTTTATTAAACTACAAAAAATGTTTTATTACTTTACTAACATTCATTTAGCAAAATGTTAGTACAGAAAAAAATTCCTTTAAATAAAATATTGAAGGCAGACATTCTGAGCAGCATACTGAGTGGCCAGACGTTAGGACAGTGTGGCCACCTAAACTTCACTTAGTATAATTTGTCACTGATTACCAGCCAGCTGAACAGCCACACCTCCTACTCCCTCCCTCCCTTTCCTGTTACAAGTGACTTATTCCCTTCTAGCATGAAGTGCAAATTCCTCCCGTACCGCAATACATTCTTATTGTTGAACCTTAGCTGCTTTCTTTCAGCCCATTCTGCAGACATGTCTCATTCATCTGACACTGTCTTCATTATCGTCTCCACCAGCCAGCTTTGACATCTATGATCAGGCTTTCAGAAATGGTAACTCCATCATCATCTCTGGAAATTTTAAAGATGGCCATTGGTAGCGTCCCTACCTAACTTGATAACCAATAAGACTAATGCCAAGAACACATAGGCATTACCATGTGATGTACATTTATGCCTTTTGTATCTCTACTTTTTTGTCTTCCTCTCAAACCTCTTCTGTGTGCCATGTTTGAAGACTTGCTAAAGGCTAGGTAGATAACTTGCATGCAATGGCATTTGCCCAAATTCTTGGCAATCAGCTCATAGTATTACTTAAAATTTGCCTAGTTTACTGTACCATTTGTGAATCTTTGCTTTTTCTTATCATGGAAAACACTCACTATTAGGGAGATTACCAACTACTTTGTTTTTATTTTCTCTGTACAACACGTACTAAGAGGGGGAAGGCATGCCCGAAGGCAGGAAGAGAGGAGAAAGGTTAGGAGTGTGGTAGTGAGGGTAGGAACTTTGAATGTTGGCAGCATGATTGGTATAGGGAGAGAGCTAGCTGATATGATGGACAGAAGGAAAGTTAATATATTGTGTGTACAAGAGACCAGGTGGAAGGGAAGTAAGACCAGGTGTATTGGAGGTAGGTTCAAATTGTTCTATCATGGTGTAGTTGGGAGGAGAAATGGGGTAGGGGTTATCCTGAAGGAGCAGTATACCAAGAGTGTTTTGCAGGTGAAAAGAGTGTCAGATAGAGTGATGTTTATGAAGCTGGAAATTGATGGTGTAATGATGAATGTTGTTAGTGCATATGCTCCGCAAGTTGGGTGTGCAATGGATGAGAAAGAAAAATTTTGGAGTCAGTTGGATGAAGTGGTAATGACTGTACCCAAGGGTGAGAGAGTGTTGATCGGAGCAGATTTCAATGGGCATGTTGGTGAACGGAACAGAGGGGATGAGGAAGTGATGGTTAGGTATGGTGTTAAGGAAAGGAATGCAGAAGGTCAGATGGTAGTGGATTTTGCAAAAAGGATGGATATGGCTGTGGTGAATACGTATTTTAACAAGAGGGAGGAGCATAGGGTGACATACAAGAGTGGAGGAAGATGTGCACAGGTGGATTATATCCTATGCAGGAGGGTCAGTTTGAAGGAGATTGGAGACTGTAAAGTTGTGATGGGGGGAAAGTGTAGTTAGAATGGTGGTCTGTAGAATGACATTGGTGATCAAGAAGAAGAGAAGGAGTGTGAGGGCAGCACCAAGGATAAAATGGTGGAAACTGAAAAAGAGTGATTGTGAGGTGGAGTTCAGGGAAGAGTTAAGACAGGCACTGAGTGGCAGTGAAGTGTTACTGAATAGCTGGGTAACTACAGCAGAGCTAGTAAGGGAAACTGCTAGAAAGGTGCTTGGTGTGACATCTGGACAGAGGAAGGATGACAAGGAGACCTGGTGGTGGAATGAGGAAGTACAGGAGAGTATACAGAGAAAGAGGTTGGTGAAGAAGAAGTGGGATTGTCAGAGAGATGAAGAAAGTAGATGGGAGTATAAGGAGATGAGGTGCATGGTAATGAGAGAGGTGGCAAAGGCTAAGGATAAGGCATATAGAGAGTTGTATGAAAGGTTGGACACTAAGGAGGGAGAAAAGGATCTGTGCCAATTGGCTGGACAGCGGGACCAAGCTAGTCAAGATGTGCAGCAGGTAAGGGTGATAAAGGATAATGAGGGAAACATACTCACTAGCGAGGAGAATTTGTTGAACAGATGGAAGGAGTACTTTGAGGGGCTGGTAAATGAAGAGAATGAGAGAGAGAGAAGGCTGGATGATGTGGGGCTAGTGAATCAGGAAGTGCAATGGATTAGCAAGGTGGAAGTAAGGATAGCTATGAAGAGGATGAAGAATGGAAAGGCTATTGGTCCAGATGACATACCTGTGGAAGCTTGGAGGTGTTTAGGATAAATGGCAGTGGAATTTTAAACCAGATTGTTTAATGAAATCTTGGAAAGTGAGAGGATGCCTGAGGAGTGGAGAAAAAGTGTTTTGGTACCCATTTTTAAGAATAAGGGTGATGTGCAGAGCTGTAGTAACTACAGAGGGATAAAATTGATCAGTCACAGCACAAAATTATGGGAAAGAGTAGTGGAAGCTAGGTTACGAAGGGAGGTGATGATTAGTGATCAACAGTATGGTTTCATGCCAGGAAAGGGCACTACAGATGCGATGTTTGCTCTGAGAGTGTTGATGGAGAAGTACAGAGAAGGTAAGAAGGAGTTGCATTGTGTCTTTGTGGATTTAGAGAAAGCATATGACAGGGTACCTAGAGAGGAGTTGTGGTATTGTATGAGGAAGTCAGGAGTGTCAGAGAAGTATGTAAGAGTGGTACAGGATATGTACAAGGATAGTGTGACAGTGGTGAGATCTGCAGTGGGAGTGACAGATACATTTAAGGTGGAGGTTGGATTACATCAAGGATCAGCTCTGAGCACTTTCTTATTTACACTGGTGATGGACAGGTTGACAGACGAGATCAGGCAAGAGTCCCCGTGGACTACGATGTTTGCAAATGACATTGTGATATGTAGTGAGAGTAGGGAACAGGTTGAGGAGACCCTGCAGAGGTGGAGATATGCTCTAGAGAGGAGAGGAATGATGGTCAGCTGGACTAAGATGGAATATATGTGTGTGAATTAAAGGGAGGATAGAGGAATGGTGAGGATGCAGGGAGTAGAGTTGGCAAAGGTGGATGAGTTTAAATATTTGGGATCAACAGTTCATTGTAATGGCGAGTAGGAAGAGAGGTGAAGAAGAGAGTACAGGCAGGGTGGAGTGGGTGGAGAAGAGTGTCAGGAGTGATGTGTGACAGACGAGTACCAGTAAAAGTGAAAGGGAAGGTCTACAAAAGGGTAGTGAGACCAGCTATATTATATGAGTTGGAGACAGTGGCAGTGACAAAAAGGCAGGAGTCAGAGCTGGATGTGGCAGAGTTAAAGATGTTAAGATTTGAACTGGGTGTGACGAGGGTAGACAGGATTAGGAATAAGTATATAGAGGGTCAGCCCAGGTTGGACAGTTTGGAGACAAAGCCAAAGAGGCGTGATTGCATTGGTTTGGACATGTGCTGAGGAGGAATGCTGGGTATATTGGGAAAAGGATGCTAAGGATGAAGCTGCCAGGTAAGAGGAAAAGAGGAAGGCCTGAGATAAGGTATATGGATGTGGTTAGAGAGGACATGCAGGTGGTTGGTGTGACAAAGCAAGATGCATAGGACAGGAAGAAATGGAAACAGGCGATCCACTGTAGTGACCCCTAACCAGTAAAAGCCAATAGAAGAAGAAGTGTACAGCCATTCTTTAGTTTCATACTGAGACATGTGACTATCCTCCAACTCTCAACAGAGGTGTACCCCTGGCCTCATCCCTTCCCTTTTAGCCACTAGTCCCCAAAAAGTCTTTATTAATTTATTGAACAAATGCCACTTTAGCCTAGCCAGTACCTCTACCATCCCAATAAGCTCCCCTGGATACATGTTTTCTGCACATGCTGCCCTTTACCATCCACACCACTGTCCTTGTCTTGTCTTTACTTTGCCTCACCCACTCCCACCATGAGTCACAACCTCTGCATCCTTTCTGGTGAATATGTACTAACTACAAATAATTGTTCATTGCTTGACTCACTCCCTACTCAGCACATAATGCATTGCTTCTTTTAGCCTTACAGCTAAAGATCTGTACTGTTTTTCCCCATACTGACATACCTTAAATATACAGTTGTAATCTCTTCCAAACTGTGGTCTCTTTTTATTAATTTTCTTCATCATTAGTTGTTTGTACATATATAAGTACAGTGAAGGTTAAACATTGTCAAGATTTTCATTCACATTAATTAATTAATTAATTAATTAATTTACATTTGTTAACCAGATAGGTGAGATGGTCAAGAAGACCTTTTTCACCTATGACCTGTGTCATCAAGCAAAGACATACACATACTTATAATACAATGGTTTCTCCCTTTAATTTCTCCAACTCTTTTGGGTTTCTAATATCATGACAGGAATGGACCCCATTCCTAAGTCAAAGTATGATTAAAGATCATGAAATTAGTATTGTTTCAATCTTTAATGGCAGCCAAAAGTGCTCTTCACAGCACCCGCAATGTGCCCAGTAATGACTCCTGCAATTTGTATGGGGATACATGTATTGGTAACATATCTAAATACGATTGTAGATTCTTTTTTGTAAGACCCATTGCTCCTATTACTATTGGAACTGTCTGGGTATCTTTCTTCCACAATGTTCTCATTTCTGCCTGCAGATCCTGATATTTTATGTCTTTGTGTCTGTCTATACGCAACACACTGTAGTCACTGGGTGTGGTGATTTCACTGATCAATGCTACTTTTGTCTTCTTTTTATGGACCATTCTATCTGGTTTTCTAGCATCTATCTTTTGAACTGCTGGTAAGGGTGAGCCCATGTGATATAAACTTCAGCATTTTCTACGATGCTTTGTGGCTCAAGTTTCCAGTGTTGTTCAACCACTTCAGTGCCATAATGTTTGGACAATACCCAATGTAACAGTCTTGCCACATTATTATGCCTTTCAGTATATAGTACTTCTGCCATTAGTGTGTCACAACCAGCAGCGAGGTGTGCAACAGTTTCCAATATGGTTTTACAAAATCTACATTTCTCTGTTTCCTCCCACATGTTCGATGGACTTTGTAAACCAGTGTGTACAAAGCCCACTATCTTGGGCCACCAATATTGACATTTCATCTCTTGGTTTGAATTCCTGTGTTCATTCCTGATCAATGGTTCAGTGACAACACTGTAGTGTTGTAAGAGATAGATATGAGAGTAATATACATATTTACTGCAAGAACAGTTCTTAACTGTTGTCACAGAAGCACGTAAGGGGTCTAGAGAAGTAAATATTGTGGGAATAAATATCCAGGGAATTGTTATGGCTAGGCCTGTATAGGCCCTAGGGTCGATAGCCTAGTACCAACCTATGAACTGACTTGGCTTGTTTCTTTTAATAAAGTCTAAGATGTTTGTGGTAAGATCGTTTATTTTTCTAATTTCATCTGGAAGTGAAATCCAAGTTGTGGGGGATGTTTTAGGCTAGGCTTACTGATCAACAAAGTCATGGTGCATGCTCTGTTAAGGCTGCTTGGCCTCTAGAAGAGTAATCAGGAATGGAATAAGACATCTTGGGATGCAGTAGAATTCATTTAGAAGATTATAAATCAATGAACTCGGAAGACACAAATCTTTGAGTCTGAAGCAGTCATACTACTTTTCAGTCATTTTCCATATTGTATAAATAACAAATGCACAGTAATAATTTGACAGACATATTTGATTGCAGTCATGTATTATTTTATTTCTTCTGTCTTGTATTTCAGAAAGGCTGAATACTTAGCCTGTGTCTGCAATTAATCAATCTTTATATGCATATTAAATGATTGTCATATACCTTGCTTTTTATATCATGTCTACTTTGTTATAATTATTCATCCTTAGTTATAATATATTTTTGAAGACTGCGCAATTATTTTTATTAAAATGTTTTGTATTAATTTAAAGTTTTTCCCAGGCCTCTGATGAAAATGGACTTCTACCCAGTCAGACTTTCCTGGTAATTAAATGTCAGTAAAGAAAAAAAGAAAGAAATCTCAGACATGTATATCAGTAAGACAATGCAGTTAGGGAGTCAGCATTTGAAAAGGATATATCAGATGTCACCTGCATTATGGGCTAACTACCATAATATGGACTATTTCTGCAGAGGTACAATATTTGTAACTGATTAACAAAAACAGACACATATAAAAACTGTACCACTATTATTAGTAAAAAGGAATTCAATTAGTGAAAAATTAGATCAACAATGCATGTATAATAATTAAGTTCTGTTCTTCCATCCATTCAAGACAAGCTCTAAGTGAAATGCACAAAATTATTATATAGTACAAAAGTAGTAGTCGTTATCATATAAACTACTCTTTTGAAGTCAAGAAATGAAATATGGACATAAAAAGTACAGACATGAAATGAGTGTATACTGTTCTTACCTAGAAGTTTTGGTCTATAAATAAATTCAACAATAATTCCAGGGTTAAAATGAAAGGGTAGGTGAACGTGGGCATCATTGTGTGACACCACTTGCTATATATCCTGAACAATGTGCAGGTTACCTTAATAAGTGAATGTAGTATATATATATATATATATTTTTCTTGGGTCTATATCACATCACCGGACGCTTAAAAAAGTGAACGGTGATTAATCGACCCTATGTAAGTGAAAGCTTACAATGTCAAACTGTCAGAACAGCGATTTTTTTTCCAAGGGAAAAAAATCTCTGTTCCAACACAAAAGAAAAAAAAAAAGAAAACACTTAAAAAAAACATTACATTAAATGGGGGGCTTCACCCAACACCCCCCCCAATGTGGGGGGCTGTGCCCCCACACCCCCTACTTAAATATACCAACTCCGAGATCGCACTAAAGTGCCAAAAACGGCAAAGTACCGAAGCAGCCAAGCCCCTTCAATATTTTGCCTTTTCAGTCTTTTCAGTTCGACCAAGATGCATTTGAAAGAATGCGTCTTCGGCCTTGTAATAGGGACCCTTTTTTCTTAAATAGCAAATATCATCTCTATATTAATCAAATCAAAATCTTTATGTGCACCTTCTGTCTGAAAATATATTGCATTAGATTTTATTTGAAATAATAAAGCTTGAATGGTTACTGACTAGAGCTGCTGGCTAATATGTAAAATCCATCTCTCTGGGATAAAATTAAACTAGAATGAAGTGATTAGACAAGTCAAGATCCCTACCAAACAAGAATTAACTACTCTAGCAATTGTAGTCTACAACAGAGGTATAGGATTATATTTATTTAATTTTGGAGACTAAATACATTTTAAGCATAATGTTTGCTAACATACTGTAAAGTCGAATACCCTGCAATACATGAAGATCCAACATATGTTGAAACAACTTTACAACATTTGTGTGGTATTATACCAGCATCAGCAGCTTTCTTTTGTTTAAGGCAATAGACTGCTTTTCAAGTATCTTATAGATGGAAATCACTAAAATTAAAAGAAGAGGGTTTTTTTCAAATTAATATTCTGTGAATATTCCAGTTAATGTTTTTGTTGATATCCATCTTGATTGTAATAATTCACTAAAATAATTAGCTGCTATCTTCATAATAGAAGTAGTACTGGTTAAAATAAGATATTATTAATTAAATTTGTAACACACACACACACACACACACACACGTGCGCATGCACACACACACACACACACACACACACACACACACACACACACACACGTGCGCATGCACACACACACACACACATACACGTGCACATGCGCACACACACACACACACACACACACACACACACACACACATATATATTACTTTGATGAATAAATTAGAAAACTGTATTTTCTTACCTAATAACCACATTGCTAGTAGTTTGAAACATTAGTCTCTAATGAAAGTTCTAAACATGTTAATTACAATTTTAGTGCACCAATTTGTGTCTTCTTTCTTAATTTCTCTAAAGCAAAAAATGTTCATCTCTGCTAGTAAATAACTCCACAGCTTCCTGTTTTTGCTTGGTGTGAAGTTGGTTAGTCATGAATCTGATTCAGAAATGTAAGCTATGCCATTTGCAGTTCTCCTCATATCAGTGTGCTGTTAACATGATTATGTCAGATGCTTCCACCATCAAGAATGCTAATAATACAATATGCCTGCTGAGATTTGCATAATAATACAAAATTCTGGATATTGTCAATCACTGGAACACAATTTATAGCAACAACATTGTTTTCCCATTTGAAACATTACTTAAAGTCTTTCGGCTTTTCCCGGTTAGGGGTCGCCACAGCGGAACTCCCGTCTGCTAATGATTGGCAGTGGATTTTTACGGTGCCAAGTTGCCAGCCCGACGCCCAACCTTCAAAGAAGGCATGCCCATTCACACATGCACCTACCTGTATGTCTTTAATGTCACTCAACCACGGAGAGGACATGCAGACTCCACACAGAAGGCGCTCCAGCTGAGAATCGAATGTGAGGCAACAATGCTAACCGCTGCACCACAGCGGCATCACTATGGCATCATTTGAAACATTACTACCATTGCTAAATAATACAACCAGATTCTACTAGATATATGGATTCATACTCATATAATTAATTAAATTATTTAAACTCAGAACAAAATTAACTCAAGAAAAAAAATTAGTCATAAGGTCAGGAAGTATACATTTATTTTGCATTTATTTGTCTCCAAAGATTGTATAAATTGTTATATTCCATACAAGCTGTTAATTGTTTAGCATGTATTCTGTAAAAGCATGATACTTGTACATAAGATATGTCTAACTTTTGGTATGTTTCTATATTGAAATCTACAAATAAAATGATATGATCATCTTGGTGGAAATGCATAATCCATTGTTCTTCTTCTTCTTTTGGCTTTTCCTGGTTAGGGGTCACCACAGCGGATCACCCGTCTGCTCATGATTGGCACTGGAGTTTTATGGTGCCAAGGTGCCAGCCTGGCACCCAACCTTCCACAGAAGGGACACGCATGCACACACTCACACCTAGGGCCAATTTGGAGTGTCCAATCTATCTACAGCATGTCTTTGGGATGTGGGCAAACTGCCAAAATGCTTAATAGCCTGCATATGAGGCATAGAGGCATAAAGGAAGTCAATCTAAAACTTAATTTGATTCCAAATTTCTTGCAAAATTTAAACTCTGGCTTGTGCATCCTGATCATAGTAAGCACAATTATCAGTAAGGGTCAATATAGTCAACCTTTTATCTTTACTGTATGATAAATTATCACCATTAAGTACAATTATTTTTTGGTATCATAATTGTTTACTAAATGGGGTTCTTGAAGTCAGCATATACAGACATGAATTTACTTTATATACTGCAGGGAGTCAGCCCATTTCCCTGGTTATTAATACCATTTATATTAACTGAGTATAATCGCAAAGTATCATGTCCTGTCACTAACTGATACAATGATCTGCTGTATTTCTGCTATCCCATCCCACATTCTTGATGCCTGCCTTGGTGGGTTGCCCATACCAAATTCCACTTAAAATTCCTTTGGAAAAGATATGTAAATAAAAAGGAACACAGCATTCTAGCCTAGCCAAACCTGACAGCATCTTGAGGACTTGATCCATGTCACAACTCCCACAGATCACACCATCTCTACTCAGGTAGTATGTGTGCAAAGTTCAGTCTAATACTTTTACTATTATTTGTTCTACCTCTTTTTCTGTGTTGGAGCTACATGTCAGTCTAAAGGGGGAAAAACTTGATTTCCTGGTCAAAAGTAAATGCTTGATCTGAGCAAATTATTTCTCAGCTTATACAAAGTCTAAGGGAAGATCTTGATATGTCTAGATTTGATTGTATTTGTTGCTGCTGCAGTGTAATTCTAGCATTTTTCTAAATGTTCTACAATCTGTTCCTAACAGAAAGTGAAGAGGCTTTAACAATAATAGCTTCTGTAACACTGTTTCCATTAGGTAACATCTTCCAACCCTGTGTAACACGTCAGTTGCTATCTTTATTTTGCTGAATTCAGTTATCTCTAGCTAAAACACAGTATCAGATTATTAATGGTAATGCATTAAAAGCGTTTTTTTAACCTAATGTTTTGAGATATGTCAAATTCTTAACTTGTAATTTTTAAATGTATGCTCCAACGTGTGGCATTTGTTTCTAAGTTGGCCCCTAAAGGTTTTGCTTTCTTCCTGTAATTATGTATATGGCCTTTAAATTCAGCATATGCATACTCCACATATCCCACATGCTCCTCATTTTTCAAACTAAGTTGGATTAATTCTTGAAATTGTGTTAGCATTTTTTGATCATTTGGCTTATGTCCATAAATGTAACCTGCTACAATTTAAAAGGTTTACTTGCTCTGTAACTGTCTGCCTTCATTAACAAAGTACTAAACCAAGGCACTTCAGTAACTTAACAATGAATCTGAGATATAATTGCAAAATGACTTTCATGTAGCAAATGCAATATATTTAGAATCATTGTTAGAAACAGTACCATTGTTAAACAAACTGTGCTCGAGGCTGAATATTTAAGATATTTCTTTTTTTCCTGTGTCACACTAAAATTTAGACATAAGAGGCATAGTTACTTTACTTCACTGTGTGACTTAGATTTCTGAGTAACAACAAATCAGGAGTCTCTCTGTTGATGACTGATTGTAACTGTTATGGAGACTGCATGTAGGATTGCCAACTTTTCAGGTCAAAAATTCTGGACATGTACGTGAAAGCAAAATGTGTGCAGAATAGAAGTATTACTGTGCGCAATCAAACATATTCTTGTGTTCTTCAATGTCAGTGGCAGTGTCTCTTAATTCTGGACAGTTGGCAACCCTAATTGCATGACCTAATATAGAATGTTCATGTTACCTTAGCTATCAGTCAGAAATCTCATTCGATTAAGGCTAAACAGCACCCATCATGTAGAAGAGAGTAATATGTCCCAGGGCTATAGTGAAAGCCAAACAACAAACAAGATTATTTTAGCTCAGCCCAAAATGTCCTTTCGGACTTCATCTATAATTAAAGGCAATCAAAAGGAAAGATGTTTGTTTACAGATGAACACTAAGGCTAACAAACCTAAATGCTTCAGAATTGTATTAGACAGGGTTTGATACCATATTTTTGATGGGGAGTATATATAACACAGGTATGAGTGGTCATGCATTTACAAACTCTCTCTTTCTAATAGTGGCAGATGTGCCAGACCAGGAGTAAATTCTTGATTCCCCATCCATTGGTCCAAGTTATGCTTGAACAAGCACAGGGAGGAACTCTGCTTCACACTGATGGCAAGACTGTTCAAGAGAAGGGATAATCTCTGAGACACATAACTATCCTTCTAATGTGTCTTGTTTATAAACAAATGTAGAATACTTTGTAGGTTCCATTATAGGCTCTGTAACCCGGTGGAGAGATTGGTTTTCCCTGGGACCAACAAGTAAAAAGGAAAAGCCTGTTTGTTTGAAGTAATCCACCACTCTATTCTTATAAACATTTTACAGATAGCTAACCAGAGTAGAATGTATATGTTCTCAAAATAAAGTAATAAAAACATAAAGCTATCCTTCTTTGAGCTTTAAATTGTCCAGATTTTTTTCAAAGCAATGAGCACTTTCATTTATCAGACTTCATCAGACACAATGTTTCTTCCTTAAAAAAAAGTTATAATTCAAGTTGTTCAAATAACCCTAAATAAGGAGATGTGGTGAAGAATATCCCTTATGATTATGGGTAAGACTATGGTTCCAGATTGGCTAAAAGTTGGGCCTGCTGGTTGGAAGGGAGGCCAAATACCTAAATAGAATATGAGTCATAGATCTGCTAGGCTGTTGCTCACCTCCAGTTCCTTGTTAAGGAAAATGACTCTTTCCCGATGTTATTATAAAATGAAAAAAAAATGTTTCCTGTTTTATGTCTGTTTTGCAGAAAAAAAATGTAGCTAATAGAAAATCCTTTACTTTTGTAGGTTCATTGGAACAATGCATGTTTTACAGTCAACATAAACAGTGAGTTAAGGGTGCTTGCTTTTACAGGGTGTCCAGTGTTATCCATCTATTTGACAAGTCTATCCAAAATTAAGGTGGAGTGAATAAAAACAATAAAAGAAGGATGCCCATTTTATGGGGCTGGAGTTAACTAATTGAAAGCTCCATCCAGTGTTCATGTGTTATCATCCAGCTCACTGGCTTATAATGGAGTTGCTGCTACTGTAGTCCTTCACAAGGCCCCAATTTTTGGGGCAGGTGTGAGCTGGTGTTAGATTTCACACATATTAGTGACACTCCTGGAAAAGTAAGAATAAAGTAAATGTTTTTTGCTCCTGACCCAAAGCTTCTTCAGAATACCAAACTTAGGGCAGTAGAAAGGAAACCTATAATAATCAAAAAATCAAATATTAGAAATACAATTTGCAACCAAGTTAAATCTGTGGTGGGTGAGTGTTATCACTCCAAAGCTAACACTGCCTGGAGCGGTTTAACACATTTTTCACATACCACTGGTGTAGTTGGTTTGATTTATCTATAAAACACTGCAAAACCTATTGGTGAGGATCTATTTGAGAAACCTAAAGTCTAAGCAATGATCATCTCTGTTGGCAGTTGATTAAGTTAATTTTGAAGGTCCAGTTTTATCTTCATCCCATTCCAAGTAGCTAGTATACAGTGATGGTCAGTATGGTTTTTCCTTATGCCAGTCACCTGCTTACCAGTCCTGACACTCAGGCCACCAATGCTCTACCTGTGGAGGCTTATTTAAGGTGTTGTGCTCAGATCAAAATGCCAGACAAACCACAGACCCCATCCCTTATTGTTTGAATTTGAGTCAAAAGTTTAAACTTCTGGAAGGAGAATCTACTGGAGGTCGTGAGCCTGGTGATCAGATGCTGATAGAGTTTCTGAACTTCACATTCCTTATCACAATAGAAGTGGAGGTTACAATGGAGTGTGGGACTGCCTTCTATTTGTGTCATTCATTATTTCCTAACACAGTTTTTTCATTAGGTTTCCCCAGATGCTCCTCTCATGGGTCTTGTTGTACAATGAGAGGGCCTTGAGTGTTATCATGAGTAGTTAAGGCATCTGGAGGGGAGGTATTGTGTGGTTGTGTGATAGGAGGGGAGTGGGTGGGGACATGGTCCGATGGGCAGGGTCCCGTGAGTGGTTTACTACTGTTAGTATGGTCAGTCTAGCCTGTACTGGATAGGAGGTCCTATTTTTTTTGAGCTGAAGAGCGGTCTTGATTGAGCATCCAGAGCTAAGACCTGGCTTGTTCTATGCATTCAACATGGCTTTTCATTCTAGCTCTCTTTTATCTAACAGCACATTTCTATTCACATCCAAGGGCAATCCCACAATTTTGTCAAGGATATGAAATTTAAACATTGAGTGATCTGATGTCTCAATGGAATATTTTGCTAGAACATTTCTACTAATCCTATGTTTATTATCAGAAAAATGGTGTGACATACATATTTTAGTCTTTTAATGGTTTTTCCCAAAAAGGAATGCTTCATATTTTGTGCACAGAGGTGTGTAAGCCACCATTTCTGTAATACAGTTAGATTTACACTTGTGGTAGTATTTTTTCCTAGTACTTAAAGAAATGTAATGATTTGTGTTGCTTATGTTTTCACAGAAGGAGCAATTTGGGGCCTTACATTTGAAAGTCCTATCTTCTGTGGGTTCCACTGTGTCCTTGTTAGACTTGAGATAGTCCTTAATTCTTCTTTTTCTGCTTTTCTTGAAGATAAACTAGGTCCCTGTTCTAAGATTTTGGCAAGTTGTTTGTTACTGTTCTGAATGTCCCAGTTTACCTTCATAATCTTACAGACAGATAAGTGGCCAAGATTGAAGGTACTATCCATGATATATATATATATATATATATATATATATATATATATATATATATATATATATATATATAACATTTTTTTTTGCTTCATTTCATTTTTGGAGTCTTTGTTAAGACTGGCAAAGCACAGGTGCAGTCTGTTAA